>NC_056729.1:1106443489-1106609352 GCF_019279795.1 Protopterus annectens | reverse complement strand
AAAAAACCAACAACACACCCTTTGTTGGCCCTGTCATCAATAACATTGATGCAGGGACAGGCTAATATGGTTCTGATGCACATGGTGACTGTACTACTGTGTACCAATGTACTGTTGTGTAACATGTTGTCAGCAGTAAAGTTTGATGCTTACATGTCAGGAAGTGTAGCTGTCCAGCCAGGAGGCATTATAGCTGTTATTAACACTGAGTGATTGTGGTCTCCATAATGTAATCTGTTTGTGTTGTAGGTGTCCATGTGTCAGCAGGAGGATAGTCTGCTGTCATATCCTACAAGGGGTATGGCACTGTGGTGACTCCTTGGCTGTGCCATATCCTGGGTACAGGTGAACACATGTCACAGGTTTGTATAACAGTTACTGCATGTGCCACATAACTGATAGGTCTGGAGGTGGAGTATGCAGGTGAGTGCATGGTGTCTGCTGTTAGCAGCCCTTCTACAGTGGACAATGGTAAGTGTACTGGGTGGTACACACCATATGTTTGTGTATAACACACACAAAGGTTTTGGTGTTGATGCAATACACAGAGAATACTGTACACATGGATGTATGTACCTGTGTAAGGAACACACTGTAGCCTGTGTAATTCCACCAAGTCAGAATAGGCACAACAACACATTGGGAAATAAGTAGTCCGCTAGTTTAATGTCATTGACGATGGTACTGGCAGGGTATATGTCCCCTTCCCCAATGTAGTGCAATCCTCAACTCGGTAAACATATGTGTGCTGGTGTGGATGGTACACCCCTACCCTTTGGAGGATGAGAGGTGCTGTAGAACCACATATAGTGTGATAGACAACTACCTAACCTGTTATCATGAACTGTACAGTATTACGGAAAGCTAAGTGGGGGGATACACTCAACAGTAACTGCAATGATGATGGCTGTGTCCACAACAGCCACACCCAGCTATATATACCAACTCCAGTATTGCTGCACACCTGTACAGTGGGGAAAAGGGCATTTACACATCTAACACTAGTTGTGATGGAATGTGTGTTCACGGGATGATACCTGTGAAAGGTTAACATATGCCAGGCAGTTCTCAGACAGATGACCTCTTGGGACATGTATATTCTGCAAACTGAAGTAGATTCCTTCACATACACACACACTCTTACTTGATAACACTGAGACTAGACCGCTACCTAGGTATGTAGTGCTATGGATGTGTGTGGCTTTAATTGCACACACCACACAGCTTTTAGGATGAGGTGTGTTCCAGGTTACATGTTACATTAAGAACATCCCCAGGCATGTACCGTATGGTAATGGGGGATGTACTGGTTGTTTATGGACAATACATAGGGTGACATACCATCATATACACATTGACAAACACATAACGCATACATCTGGGAGACCTGGGCCTATCAGTGCTAACTACCTTGTCAGTGTGTCCATTGTGTTACAGGTAAGTTGCACGCATAACTGGGTTGGATAGTGTTATCAGTTATCTGTATGGTTGATGATGACAGTGGTCCCTGTACAGTGAAACATGGGACATGTACTGGGGGTACCATGGTGTAAAGACAGTACACCCAGCACCCACACCCCACTGTGGACATTGTATGCACTGAAATCCATGATAACACTCTGCCATACCCACAATCACTCATTGACCAGGACTGCAATACAACCCCTTGTCCATCCCAAGAGTGCTACTACAAGGATATGCATCTAATGCACATGCCACGGGCATAGTAGGGTGATGCATTGTCATGCCTCTCCTACGGTCAGCAATATCATTTTCCATAATACTGTGTGGCAATTCATATTGTAGTAGGAGAATGTGGCCTCAGAATGCTGTATCCTACATATATACACACATGCACACATACACACACTTGCCAGAACTCAGTGGGTATCCCATGCCTATCAACCCTTTGTACAATAGTGTTGTGCTGGTACTACAAGGCCCAGGTAGCCCTTAGGGAGAAGAGAGTAACAAGGTACATGCAATGTACGGTACAGCAGCAGCCACATCTAACTATGGCAATGCGGGGTGCAGTGGGTGTGAAAGGCCTCAGGGTATTCCCAACTACAGGTCTACAAACACACAGACACTGATATTCTCAGTAATGCACACGTACACATTTGTCAGTACTGGGGTGCATCGGTACAGGTGTATATAGGTGTGTACCAGGCTGTTGTCCATGGGGAGTTGTGAAGTGTAGGGGATGTGTGTACAGTGATATCATGCCGCCTGCCATGTGCCAGCAAGCCATCTACCAAAAGATACCACTGGAGTGATCCTCAGGGTGAGAGTGACATGCACCAGCCAATCATCTGGGTGCCTCTTGCAGAGAGCCAGTGAGGTGCTCCACTTGACATGTATGTGACATGTATTACATAACACGGTCAGTGTATATCTTGGAGACCTGTACCCAAGCATGTTCTGTTGACTGTGGTAATGTAGTTGAGGTATCCATGGCATGTGGTGCGTACAGGGTGTGGATTCCTATCTGTGACATTCATAGCACAGCTGGCAGACATGTCAGTGTCAGTCAAGCATAGATTGCCTGTAAGTATCCAAGATGAATAACTGACATCTGCACATCTGTACAGAGGACAGACAGACATCAGCTAGCCCACTAGCTAAACATTAGGATGAATGTGTTGACAGATAGATGTGTGACACTGATAGGTATGCTATTACTACACGAAGGCAGCCCTCACTGACATGTGCTATACACACAGTAGTCTACACTTATTTTCCACATGTCAGATCATTATCCAGTAAGAAATATTTAATGAGACACAGCTCACATACCAGGAACACGACAGTGAGGACTCAGACTCCCTCCATCTTTGCATGCAGGGGGTATTTGTTTCCAGTACTACAATTTGCAATCTACTCTTACTTGAGAAAGCACAGTCAACAGTAGTAACGTAATGATACACTACATGCCAGTGTGACTGCATATAACCTGGGATACTACCCATGTATGTAACACATTCAAATGGAAAAGAGGGTTGTACAAGCCATATATACTCAAGTGTCCCAGACAGTAGACTCGCACCCCTTGCTACTGTCATGACAGCACATAGACGCATGTTATGTACATGGCATTAAATACACTTATTAAAGATGTCATTACCCTGCTATGTTATCAGACTGGAAAGTGAGCACTGCTTACCAGGGCTGAGCCATGCTTAGCAGGTTTCAGCATTGCTGCAATATTACAGCTAAGCACATTTGCGTACTGGTAAGTGAAGCCCACACGGCGTAAGCGCCTGTACATTTAACAGTACATTAGCAGCACTTAGCTTTGTGCAAACCCATGCAAATGTGCTTAAACCTGCTCAAAACTGCCTTAACCACTCTGTATCCAGTAGCCCTTGTTCTGCCCAGCAATAAAATAAACAGCCCTTGCAGGTCTTGAGTCCAGGACCCTGTACACTATAGTCACAGCAGTTAACCACTAAGCCACGACAGCTGTGAAGACCATTGTTGTTTTTTCCAATATATCTGCCAGTAGACATACTGAATAGTATTGAACAATTGCTGTGACTTCTGCAATCGTGTAGTACTTGTTAGTGATATTACTGTTGAACCATGTATGTTGTTATATCTAAATATATACATATCAGATAAATACGGTGTGATACATCTGGGAAGGTATACACAACAGTAATGTTTACACATAAGGATATGGATATATATATATATATATATATATATATATATATATATATATATATATATATATTATATGTAGATATATGTGTATATGTACATACACTTATATATTCATATATATTTATATACATCTGTATATTGCATTATATATATGGCCATATATAGATCTATGTGTGTGTGTGTGTGTATATATATATATATATATATATATATATATATATATATATATATATATATATATATATATATATATATATATATATATATATATATATATATATATATATATATATATATATATATATATGTATATATATATATATATATATATATATATATATATATATATATATATATATATATATATATACATATATATATATATATATATATATATATATATCTATGTGTGTGTATATGTGTATGTGTGTGTGTGTATATATATATATATATATATATATATATATATATATATATATATATATATATATATATATATATATATATATATGTATATATATATATATATATATATATATATATATATATATATATATATATATATATATATGTATGTAGATATGTATATGTGTATATATCTATATAGATATATGAATATATATATATATATATATATATATATATATATATATATATATATATATATATATATATGTTTAACATATGTCCAGAACATGGAGTGGAGTCATACCTCAGCACCAATAGTCTCAACCTCTTAGTGCAAGAGGATTTCATGTAAGCATTGCAGGTATAAATGTAGACTGTTGCTACTGTAACAGGGGTTGTCTTAACAGAAATGTTGTGGGTGGGAGGTCAAATCTGCTATTGACATGTATGCCATCAGTTACTGACAAACATCCTAAGGTCATCATAGTACAGTACCACAGATATCACAGTAATGGTCCTGTGGAATACAGCAAAGATATGACCAATAAATGTGGACAGTCTGACACACTCTGGTCAGTCCAGAGGTCTACACATAACCCCTTAGTGCAAGACATGTGGACCAAGCCTGACAATGTGGATGTTAACAGCCATGTAAATGGGTATATCACGTAAATACTGTAATACATATGCCCACACAATTTATGCATTCACACACTTCTGTCTGTCTTGACACATAACAACCAGTGATGCAGAGGTCAAATGCCCACATACTACCCACTAGATAGTGACATACATCTGTACAGCATCCCACTGCTTTGCCAGAAATACATGACAGTTATGGTGGCCCGGCAGCAGTACATCTGACAAATATCTGGACATAACATCACACTGGGTAAGTACACTGAGTTGCTAGGCATGTCACAAAGCACTGTGCAAACTACAGGCAGACTGCTACAACACTGGCTTACATTTCTTATGGGGGTATACACATGTACCTACAAATATAGCAGGCTGTACAGGCATGTCACAGCACAGAGTAACAGACACCTGTGTGAAAGTGCATACCCACAACCAATGTGAACACAGCCAAAGCCACATATGGTAAGCGTGCTTAATATTACAGTATATGGACTGTCTGATCAACACCATCCTCATATGTGCCACTCAGACACTAACCCTACATATACTGGGCCAATACACAGTGTATTCCGATGCCTGACTTTGCTATCAGACATGTGTGTGTATTTGGCCCCACAAACATGTAAGCTGATTGGGTACCATACACTGGAGCAGCATGTAACATCAGATAGAACAAAACCAAGATCAATGACATCTACCACAGTCTGTACACAGGTCAAGGTACAAATTTGCAATACACACACTGTTGACAATCACCATATGTACACAGACCTCCCTACTGTACACACTATGACAGAATGTCCAGGTTTTGTCCTCAAATATAACCCCTACTATACATAACATGTCTGGCAGTCTGATATCTCACTGGCTTGTTATCAGGTATGATTCAATAAATAATGGTGTACTGAACATTTGCACCTCTTACTGCATGACATATGTACAAAGGTTGATGGAGTTGTGGCTGGAGGCACAAACACAGGGCAATATTGACATGTTGCTGTGATAACCTCATACATTTACTGGTGTAACAGGGTTTGTTGTGACATATGTCCTATGAGGGATATGAAGTCAGTAACTCTCATGGCTGTCACCATGTACTGACTGCAATCCTCAGACTATGCTTCTGCAGTTCTAAAGATAGGTAATCTGTGATAACACAACACAGGTAAGACTCTAAACACTGGCCGGTCTGCAGATAGCCCTACAGGTGGGAGTTTCCTCAACCACATCACATTGTCACGACAGGTATTAAATCATGTAGACCAGCCATATCTTCACAAACACTGTTAACCAACATTACTTCAAATGTAGAAGAGCAAGACTTACATTCTGTAGTCATGTCTGGAACATCCCCCTCCTGTTTGTTGGCCTGTCTCCACAGTGTATGTTGTTAGAGGTATATCCCACTACCATCTGTGATGCTGTTTGCCAAACACCAACATGAAGTCCTGTTCACAGTGAATGAAAAGGGCCAACACCCACATGATGTTCTAGTTATAGGAATGTATTTCCATGCAATTGGCTATGGGAATGCTACTGCAGCTGTTCCATATGCAATCAGCTAGTGGGGGACTGCAATTCATGCACAGGCCATCAGCTGATCATGAGCATCACTTACAAAACACAAGCTGCTGCCTAAGCAAAGCAGGTGTACTTCTCCACATCCACCAGAGAGGGAGTGAAAGAGACAGACAGAGACAAAATAAAACAGGGAGGGAGTAGGAGAGCAAAAGCTAAGGATGTCTGTGGCACACACTTACCATGCAGGGTTTCAAACCCCTGCCTGACTATGTATTGCTATTAAATTTCTATGCAGATATTGCATGCACCACAAAGCTTACATGTTGGAGACCTGTCCAAAGGTATATTTGACGGTGAGTGACATCAGCAACCGTGCTAAAGGAAGGATAAGGTAGGTGTAGTACATGTGCCTGTCCAGAAGAACAGGTGTCAAGGATGACACAGCCACACTCTCTCAGGGACTCCCACACATTATTACAGTTGGCAGGGTCAGGATTAGAATTCCTAACTAACTAGTTTGCTACACTACAGTATTACGCAGGTATCACATGCACCACAGAGGTTATCAGGCTGATATATGGGCAAAGGGTATGTCATGATGTCTGACATCAGAAGGCATGCTTTAGTAGGCCAATGGGAGGTGTAGTGAGTGTGAATGGCATCCAAATCATTATACTCCACACACACACACACACACACACACACACACACACACACACACACACACACACACACACACACACACACACACACACACACACACACACACAGGTTTGCCAGTACTGACATGCATGGGTGCATTGCTTCACAGGTGTGTAGTGGTTGACTGTGCCAGAAGGCTGTACAAGGCTAGGGAAAGGGTATACCTTGGCATCAGGCCACATGACAATGGTCTGCAGTGTGGCTCAGGGGTGTAGTCTCTGGATTGGCCCACACAGGTGGGTATTGTATTCACCATCCACTCATCTGGGTTACTATTGTGGGTGGCCAATGCTGTTCAATGCTAGCCATGTATGTGTTCTATATTCCATAACACGGACTGTGTCTGGGATGTGCACACATCCCACATGCATGTTCTGTGACATGTGGAAGTGTACCTGGGGTGTCCGGGGCAAGTTGTGTGGACAGATTGTTATTATCTGATGTGCCATTCCTGACCTCATGTGGTGAGAACTAGCAATGGAAACCAGGTTGACCCTGCACCTACATTGACAGCATGATACAGGTATTCACTGGTGTCAGTGGCATCTGTCCATACAGGGAATGTGTATAAGGCATGGTATTTCCTTTGTGGGATACATTTGCTGACTCTACAGTTGTTGCAGGCATCCAATGGGGAACATAGCAAAGGACCACTGTATGCAATGATTTGCTCATTGTAGGGATAGGACAGGGTGCCATGTCCTCCATAGTCCACTGCAATACACAGAGTTTCATAGTTGCCATGTCTGGGATTAGAGCTCCTACCTAACTAGTACATCACACTACAGCATTACGTAGTTATAGCATGTGCCATGGAGCTTACTAGGTTACTCCATTCCCCAAAGGTGTATTTCACAGTGAATGACATCAGCAGGCTAGCCAAGGTAGGGCAATGGAAAGTGTAGTTCATAGGTTCATAGGTTGGTACTAGGCTATCAGCCCTAGGGC
The DNA here is from genome assembly GCF_019279795.1 of Protopterus annectens. Lineage (NCBI taxonomy): Eukaryota > Metazoa > Chordata > Ceratodontiformes > Protopteridae > Protopterus > Protopterus annectens. Next base: position 1,106,601,468 of record NC_056729.1, on the reverse strand, counting down.
CTATACAAGCCTAGCCATGACAATTCCCTGGCTATTTCTTCTCACAATATTTACTTCCCTAGACCCCTGTCTAGCACGGCGACTGACAATCCTGGGGTGAATTTCCTATCTCCCATCCTATCGTCAAGGTTCCTTTTGAAGAGGTCCAAAGAGGCACTCTGCTTGACATGTATGGGCAGTCTATTCCAGAGTCTGGTGAGTCTCTGGGTCAGGAACCCATCCCTCCAGCATGTTTTGTTCATTGTGATGACAAGGTTTGGATCCCTGGAGCATGTGGCTCTGAAGAATTGGGATATCTTTAAGTGTAGCATGTCCAATAGCTCTGGGTTTGACATGGCATTGTATGTTAAGCAGAGATCACCTCTGAGTAGACAAAATGTGACAGAGTATAGCTTGATGATTTGCAGACAGTCAGCATAGGGAATCTGCTTTCGGCCTGTGATTCTTTTAGTGAGGTATTTCTGCAGCCTTTCTAGTTGTTGCAGATGTCTTGAGAGGTACATACCAAACAGGGTGTTATATTCTATACTGGGTCTACTGAGAGATGACTACAGTGGGGCAATGGCCTCTTTTTTTTCTGGATGAAAAGCCCTTAGTGATGAGGTGTGCCACATAGGCAGATTTCCTGACTGTTGTGGTGATGTGGTTATTGAAGGTGAGACCACTGTCCACCTGTGTCCATAAGTCTCTTATCACACTTTCGGTGTTTAGTGTACTGCCACCTATGTGGTACTTCACATGTACATGTTCCTTCCCAAAGGGGATAACTATACATTTCTTGGCATTGAGCTTGAGCCCATGGCTCTAGCACCAAGCATCTCTTTCTGTAAGGCCCTTTTGTAGAATATCCACATCATTTGGGGATTCAATATTGGCTTCCAGTTTGCAGTCATCTTTGACCTTTGTTAGCCAGAGTCCCTTAGTGTTGATCTGTATTTCAGAGCAGTAGATGCCAAACAAGACTGGTCCCAGGACTGAACCCTGAGGTACTCCAAATGTTACTTATCTGGGGCTGGATTTGGAGTCACCTACTTTTACAGTGTGGGTTCTGTTGGTACGGCAGTTGGCAACCCATTGACTGATATAGCAATTAATGGCCAGCTTAGCACCTTTATCTATGATTCCAGATTGGGGGATGGTGTCAAAGGCATTGGCGAGGTCCGGATATGCTGCGTGAGCTAGCTTATCCTCATCCACAGATCTGGAGACTGATTTGAAGATGTCATCAGGTTCAGGAGACATGATTGGCCCTTCACAAACCCAACCTGGGTGGGGTCCAGTGTTTGCAGGTTGCCAATGTCTTGGTTTATAAGTTCCATGTTAATACATTCCATGGCCTTGCAGATCAGGCTCGTCAGACTGTTGGGGCGGTAGTTGCCAGGATCCAAGGTGGATCCCCGCTTGGGGACTGGGATTACTGTAGCTGTGCGCCACTCAGTGGGCATGAAGCCTGTGGTGTGGCTATGATTAAACATGGCACCTAGGTGAGGTGCCAGTTCATGTAGTACACAGCTCAAAATGTTGACTGGTCCCATGGATGCTGTTTTCTTAGCTCTGGATAGTGTGTTTTTTACCTGTGTGGCCATTATTACCAGAATCTGGCAATCTTTTGGTATTGAGATGGGGCCTTTAGGATGTGGGAGGGGGGTGTAGTTGGCACTGAATCGATCTGCCAAGATATTGACAATATCCTTGGGGTCAGTATATTTAATGCCATTCTGTTGTAGCTGAAAGCAGATCTGAGTATTGCCATTTAGATTCTTGACATAGCTATGGAATGACTTGCGGCTGTCTTTGTCTTTGGAATATTTGGCAATATTATGTTCATAACTAGCTTTGGAGGATTTTATGAGGGTTCTCAGCTTCTTACTGAGGCTGGTAAGGGAGTTTTTTTCCATCCTGGGAATTTCCTCTTTTCTGCAACAGTTATTTCCTTTTGTTGCAAAGTTTGTTTTGCAGGGGACCACCACATTGGCTTCCTTTTCTTGGAGGGGAGCATCTTGGTTCTATTTGGGATGGCACGATTCATGCACGAATGGATGTGCTTGTACAGTGCCTTAGTGTAGGATTCAGCAGTCGACCTTTTAGTTCCTGTCTGCATTGGTGTCATGACGTTTATCACGTCTGACATGTGTAGCATGAAGTTGGCTTTGGAGACATTTTTTACGGAGGTTTCCTTACTGGGGTGTGGGGGGAGGGATGTGGATGTTAAGGGTGATTAGCTTATGGGCAGACCTGACCACCAATGGGGTGACCATAGGTGTGGAGCATTGATTTCCCATGTTGGTAATGACCAGGTCTAGGATATTGGAGCCCCTGGTGGGACTATGGGTTACTTGATCCAGGGCATTGAGAATTATGACTTCCAAGAACCATTGCGCACAGGTGTTGGTACATGAGTAGTTTTCCCAGTTAATGGCAGGGTAGTTGAAATCACCCAGTATTAGGGTGCTTGGTTTTATCTTAATATTTTCCAGTATGTTTAGAAAGGTGTAGTGAATCTTGGGACATGGTGAGGGATCTGTAGCAAGCTATACAATTTGGATTACAGTCTTACCTAGTGTTAGTTGCACCGGGAGAATTTCACATGCATTGTGTTGGGCAAGTAGCCTGGTGGTGTGAATATCCTTGGTGAATATGGGCAATCCTCCACCTTCAGTGTTTTGGTCTTGGTTTGGTGGCTGACAGGTGTGGTAAGAGCTGTACCTGGTATTGCAGGGGTGCTCTCTGGTGCCTTGTATCAGGTCTCTGTTACTGCACAGATATCGATGTTCTCGATTTTTTAGGAGTGCCTAGTGACTGTGAATGGCCACAAGAGCATTGACCCCTACACACAAACACACAGAGTTTCACAGTTGCCATGTCTGGGATTAGAAGTCCTACCTAACTAGTATATCACACTATAGCATTACACAGTTATAGCACACGCCATGGAGTTTACTGGGCTACTACTTCCCCAAAGGTGAATGACATCAGCAGCCCTGTCAAAGTAGGGCAATGGAAATTGTAGTGACTGTGAATGACCTCAAAAGCATTGATCCCTACACAGACAAGCACACACACAGAGTGTCATAGTTGCCATGTCTGGAATTAGAACTCCTATCTAACTAGAATTAGCAGTTATAGCACGCGCCACAGAGCTAATTTGGCTACTGTTTCCCCAAGGGTGTATTTCAAGGTGAATAACATCAGCAGGCTTGTCAAGGTAGGGCAATGGGGAGTGTAGTGACTGTGAATGGCCACAAAAGCATGGATCCCTATGCACACACACAGTCTCACAGTCGCCATGTCTGGGATTAGAACAACTACCTACCTAGTACATCACACTACAGCATTACACAGTTATAGCACATGCCATGAAGCTTATAGGACTACTCCTTCACCAAAGGTGTATTTCAAGGTGAGTTACATCAGCAGGCTTGGCAAAGTAGGGCAATGGGGAGTGCAGTGTGTGTGCATGGGCCATAAACCATTCATCTGGAAGCAGACACACAACACTCAGGCACACACACATTTAAATTTAACAGGTACGTGTTTACAACTGCTAGATGAATAATGACTTGTACAGTCATGTTACACAGTTATCACAAGCACCACAGACACTATAGTGCTGAGGGATACCAGAGGCAAATGTCTACAGTGATTGACATTTGCACATCATGTGGTTTTAAACAATTGGATGTGTTCTGGGTGGGACAGGCCTCATGATGGGAGGCTCTTTGTCACTGTCTGTCACTCATACACATCTATGTATGTGTAAGTTTGGCCTATTATAGTGTGTTGTCCTTGGATATATGCATGTATTCCTATCCAATGTGTGTGCAAAGCATGACTGGTGTGCAATGTGGAGTGTGTGCACAATCATCTGTGACTGTCAGATATGTATAGTCCACTGTTGTTGCCAGACATGGACTTCATTTCTGTAAGTGTGAGAGCATGCCCAGTATGACTTTCTGTATTGAATGTGTGAATCCATTTGAGGTAGGTTTTCCTCCAGTGTTGGCTTTTGTGTTCTACACCTATAGCTAGCAACCTGTTTCTGCAGGATATCTGTAGATCGGTTGACAATATGGGGTCAAAATGGGCAAAGGATAGTGGGCTACTGTAGGTAATTGTGTCTATGCTGCTTCTGCTACATTGTTTTGGTATTAGCAGAGATATTCAGACATTTGCACTGTTTTACACTGTGATGTTTTATGCCATCAACTACTGTCAGGTATACATATTTTCTTGCAGTAATTTCCTGGGGAACACAGGGTGAATGAAGCTGTGTCCATTATTGTGGTCTGCAGCCTACATATTCTTGCACAATCATGCCATTCTGGAGGGGAAGCTGCAGACACTTGCTGATGGGTCTGTGTAAATGGTTCAGCACCTTGGTACAGTGGTAACTGAGGATCCCATGCTTGTACATCCATCGATGTGACAGTATGGCCATATCCTGCTGTGGCCATACCTCACAGATGTACAGATTCACACAGGTTACCCAGAGGTAGGGGTCATAATTCTGGACATTACTCCTTCACATTGAGGTTTACGAGCAGGTTTGTAATCACCCATTCCTGTGTTTGCAGGCATGGATAGGATGTGCACATGTCTGAGTTTCAGACTTCACACACTCCATGGCGTCCATGCTCCTACCCCCTGTTATTCTATCCTCTTCCAAACATTATGCAAACATTATCTGATAAGTTCCCTATAGTTATCATTTCATCCCAGCAGTATTTTGGGGTTGGTCCACAGTTCATGCAGTAGGAGATGGTGGACATGTTACTGGGATTTGTTGACATGGCCTTGCATTTGGGTTCTGTGGACAGTGTTATCTTGTTATTTGGGAGTCCATGAGATAACATACATTGGCAGTACAGATGGGAAGCAGGCCTTTGGCAGAAGACTGCAGGGAATTTGGTAGTGATGCAGGCCATCTGTAGCAGGCCGTTGCATTGTGTCACTCCTACAGTCCCAGACTGCAAGCCACTATATTGGGTGACAGGGTAGGTGTGCAAGGTGTTAATGTCAATAGTTTCTGTCATTATTGATCCAGTGGTGTGGATGCTGGCAGGGTGCTGCTTACAGCTAGAGACACACCTGCATAGGACACCTCTTCAGCATGCTGCATTCTGTGGCTATTTCCATACAGAGGTGGGGGTCATATTGTACTCATTCCTAACAGCAGAGATAAGGCCTGTGAGGTACCTGTGGCTGATGGTGGGGTGAGCTGGGTGCATGTGTGCTACGGAAGCTACTTGCAGCTGACTCACAGATATACGTGGGGCATTCCACTTATGCTGGCTTGTGCAGGGACAGCAACAGTTACTCAGTACTTCAAACCTGTGACCTTTGTGGTTTGCCAGTGTTTGGCCAGACAACATCGGTATTCCACACTACAAACCCAACTAATGTGCTTCTAACCTGTATGTACAATTCCAAAGGTGTATCCATTTGACAGAGACATTTTATACACTGTCTGTCTAGGGTACTTCCACCTGTGTACTGTTTGTATGTCTGGGCCCACATTCATGACATGTCTATTTTTCAGATGGTGACAGATATTACATCTGAACAATTACTATGGCTTACTGCTGAAATGTGTCTTGCTGGGATGCATTGTGTTTGGCACTGCAGTTGTGAGAACTTGGCCCTGTCATCGGCAGTACTGGCCAATGGCCACCAGGACTGAATCCACCATGCCTACATGCTGACTACTCTCACACAATATACAACACACACCAACCTAATACACACAGCCCTGCCTATTGTACATGTGCTACAATCTGTCCTGCTACTTTGGCCAGCTCAGGTAATCGGTTCTCCACTGTTATACCTACACATACATGTTACTACATTTCTACATAGGATTGTGGCGGGGGGCACACCTGACAACTGTACACATTTGCTATGACTGTACTGGTTTTTCAGGTACTCCAATTAATTCTGTATTCTGACCTTTCATGCAGGCTAGAGGTACATCAGTGTACTACAGTTCTTAGGTTTTATTGACCTACATTTCAGTTTCAGACTTCTTACCCTTCAGAACTAACATCCCACTGCCTGACCTGTTGTAGTCTGAATTTGTAGGTCTGGAGGGGGGCTGTTCTCCATAGCCATCAATCAGAGGCCTTAGCACAACCTTTCTTTGTGTTTTTCTATGCCTGTCCAGCTGGCTGAGACTGTTGTTGGGTATGTGAGCTTCACTGACTGGCATGTGTCTGTCCTATGGGCACACATTTGGCCCACCACATTTCCTGCAATGGGTTTTGTCACCTTGTCTAGTACTGGCTACTATGGTGACACCAGTATTTGTTACAGATTTCATGCTGCCAATATAGGTGTCTACTATCTGCTGGCATCCCATTCAGCCACCCGATTTCCTTGCATGCTCACATCCATACCATAGATACAAGTCACAAAACATACTACTCCATTCAGCAATTAATAGGGTGAGTGACTTACCTTGTGGCTGTGCCAATATTGATGATGGTGCTGGAGGGCTGACTATGTCGGATGCACATAGTACACACCCTATACATGGTTAAGCACAGGTAGTGTCATGCTTGGTATCTCTTTTACTGTATGTGTGAGTCAGAGAGGTGTCATTTCCTGGGTTCCTACCATATCAGTGTTATGTGCTATGTTTAGCCTCTTTGCCAAGGCCTGGGCATACTGGGCACACCTCCTTCTGTCTACTGGGGCAGGCTCAAGTTGTTCCTCCTCCAAGTCACTCTGTGCCTATGCAGGCCTTGGCAATGGTGGGGAGCTGTGTGGCCCTGCCCCATGCTGTTCCTGCTACAGCTGTTTCCACAGGATCATATTGTGTAGCATGGCACATACAATGACAATTTGGGTACATGTAGCTGGTGAGTACTGCAAGGCTCCACCGGATATGTCCAGGCACCGGAACCATGACTTGAGCATCCCAAACATGCTCTATCATGATTCTGGTCTGTGCGTGTGCCTCATTATGGAGTTCTTGTTCGTGTGTGTGTGCATTTCTGATGGGTGTCATCAGCCACGGCTCCAGTGCGTAACCAGCATCCCCCACTAGGTTGTTTTATGGGATGTCCCCATTGGCAAATCTCTGGTACAGCTGTGTCATGTGCCAGATGTGGGAGTCATTATAGCTTCCAGGGCAGCCAGCACACACATTCATTATAATGCCCTGGGCATTGCACATGACCTGGCAGTTGGAGGGCAAGCCCTTGCCATTTATGTAGAGTCTACCCCACTCACCGGGTGGTGCTTTGATGTGTATGTGCATGCAGTCTATAGCACCCACTACCTCAGGGTATTCTGCTATTTGGTGGAAGAGACACATATTGCTGGTCAATGCCTCATGGGTGTTGAGGAAATATATGTGCTCACTGGCATGTGCTGACATGGCATCCAGGAACTGGTGGAGTACCCTGGATGCTGATGCCTGTGAGATCCCCATAATATCCTCAGTTGGCCTTTGGAAGGCACCTGTGACTAGTATTCTTAGGCCTACACATACCTTGGTATCCACTGAGATGGGTTCCCTCTTTTGGTTCTGTGTGTGAGGTGTGGCTGACACTGTTCAACAATTTGCTGTAGGAGGTCCTTGTCCACCCTATAGTGCTCCACTATCTCCAGCTCATGTAGCCCCTGGTAGGTTACCCAGGGTCTGTACACTCTTCTCCTTCTCCTCACTGTGGGTTGGTCATCAGCATTCTCATCATCATCACTCTCAGCCTCTTCCACATGTTGATTTATGAGAGCAAATGCAGCCCCTATCATTTTGTTGCTTTTGTTAGATAAACTGTCCCCATTTGTGTAGTGGTGGTGTAGAGTTTTGTTGGAAAAAAACAGAGGGAAAGGTGTTTGCATAGTTTATAGTAGTGTGCTGGGCTGGGCTGCTGCCTGTGTAACTGGCTGATTCTGATACATTTAACCTGCCAGCTATGCTAGTTTTCCTTGATTACCTTTCTACTGCTGTTTTCCCTTCCCATTGCCTTCCTGTTTAAACCCAGAGGTGTGGAGTGCAAACACAGTGCTCAGATGTGAGCGGAGTTGCTATTTCCTGGTTTACTTTTTTTGTTTGTTTAAAACCTGGCGTGCGGCACGCACACCGATTTAGGCAATGTAAAGTGTGCTTGGCAGCTTCAGACACACCCCCTTCCTTAGCTTTGCTAAGCTTAGGGCAAACCCAAGCCACAGGGTTCCAATAAGCTTACAGTATGCCTGACACAACCCTTTATGATGTCAGCTAGCATTTAGGCTTGCACCATGGTACATAATAGTAACAATACAAAATTTCCTTCTTATACTCAATAATCCACTGTATCATCTTTATGGCTCTTTCTTGGCCTGTTTGTTTTTATGGTGTTTGTGGACTACTACTTCCTTCTACAACAGGGGGGCCATCCTCCCCCTGAGCCTGGCCTAGCCCCCATAGCCGGCCTTAGGCATAGGCCAACTAGGCAGCCATCTAGGGCTCCATTCTAGCAGGGGCGCTTTTCCAGTATTTATTTGGTGTAGGTAGACCAGGATGGGGGCACCAGGTAGTGTGGTAGGGGGTGCCGTGGAGTTCTTTTGCCTAGTTCACCAGTTGACCTAAGTCCGCTCCTATGCCCCATTGTAGGAATGTTTCCATGTCTTGAGGATTCTACACTGTCATTTTTTCCAGTCCTGGCACCAGTGTGCCTGCCAGGACTAGACACTTTTTTATCTCAGGAGTTGTTCTGCCAGCTGCCTTTTTTTCTTTTTTAACCTGCTTCTATCTATGATATTTTCTACATAAAATACAGTCGATAAATCAGTGTTGTCTTGTTGAGATTTTATAAAAACAGTGTCCACTTCATGAAGGTACTCACCAAGACTTGAGGATGGATTCAATTCCAGTAGCACTACTCTCCTTTGCTTGCTGATTTTATCATCACTTTATCCAGACCTCCAGTCTGGGAGACTTAAAATTGACTGAGACCCCTAAAATGCTAATAAAAGTATTAAAACATTAATGGTCAGTGACTCTTTATTTATTCATGCAGGTGTAAATGACCTCCTCAAAATTCCATTCTTACATTTACATAAAGCAGTTTTTGTGATATTTGAAATCTGCCACAAACATAGTACATCAGTCTGTTTTTGTTAAATTCTCTCTGTCCCCAAACAAACAGATTATCAATTTACAAAGATTCTTTTGTTCAACGAAGTGATTTTTGTGTAAGGAACTATATGGTGTGAATCTCTAGATGGGAAGCTTTCTTACATCACCATGAACTGTTTTCACTGATGGACTTCTTCTGAATTATTCTTGAGGTAGACAATATTCAAAGCATCCTTTAACCATTGCAAACAATGTTTTGGGCCTGTCAATAAAATAAATGATGTCAGTACAAAATCTAGGCAAACTAATAATGTTTTGAAGGTTTATTTGCAGATGCCAGAAGTCTAAATAAGAAAGCAGCTGAGCTACAAGTTATTTCTCATTTACATAACTTCAAAGTTTTACATTTTGTGGTTATTTCCGTCATTTACATAACTTGAAAGTTTTGGTTATTACCAAAGCCAGGCAGGGCAACAGCATTAATATACCCAGATTTCAAAAATTACCAAAGCCAGGCAGGGTAACAGCATTAATATACTCACATTTCAGAAGTTTGAGTGTTTAAGAACTACTACCTCACAGGGGTGATGTTGTCATTTTTATACATGATTCAGTTTTAGGCAGGATTGACACTTGTAGCAGCCAACAGTGAGATCATTGTAGTTACCATAAAACTTCATAAGAGCAGTCAATCTACAAAAATAATTGCTTGCTGCAGTGGTTCTGGATTTAATCTGGAGCAGGAAATAACATGCTTTCATCATCTAGGTAATATTTTAAAAATAATTACAACATGTTTTTATTAGGTGACTTTAAGACTGAAAGGTTAGTGTGGGCTGTGCATTTGTTCATTGGGAGAGCTTTTGTTTATTCATTCTTTACACAATTTGTTTAATCTAATTTGTTTTAAAACTTGTAATAACAAGACTTTTGGTGACTGTTTATATTAGGACACACCAGGGTGTGCAGTAGCAAGTGTCACCCCTGGTGTGATGTAGACTAACCTTATAATATCAGAATTCTTATTTTTCAAGAAAAGAATGTTGGTGTGAATCATGCTGCTCTCAAGAAATTGAGATAAAAAAAACAGATAGCATAAGGTCCATATGGGGGCTTATGTCCGTCACCCTTCCCAAAGGACTGCAAGGCACTTAAAACTATGTATAGCAGGGGAATGTATGTGGCCATCTTTCACTGTCATTAAGTCAGTAATGCTCAACATTAAAATTTCAATGTTTTGTATATAAAATTTTTATCTTTTAAAAAAATTGCAGAATTAGAGAAACATCAGGATATCAATCAAGAAGTACAATAGTGTGTCTTAAAGTAAACAATCGGCAGATTTTGGACCTGTTGATTACTATTTGTGTCAGACCATTTGCAAGACCACTCCCATAATTGTGACCATATTGTTCTTCATTTTTGTATCTCTTTTTCTAACAGGGGTGACATTCACTCATTATTCATTATAACTTCTTGTCTCTGGATAAAAAAAATTTATATTCTGTATTTAACCCTGAGTTTTCGGATGGAAAAATGTAATTCTAATCATTTGTGATGCTGGGACTGATCTGAATTGCAATGTATGTCCTTGCTGAACAGCTGTAAAATAATTAGAAACTTCAATCCTGATGTGCACACTTCTGATTGGCGGAATAAGTGTATCAACAACTTCCTAAAGAAGAAACAACACCTGTATCTCAAAAGATCACTTCTTCTACTAACCTGGAATTGTATTTTATTTTTTCATATTTGTCTCAAGATTTCTCTCTTTCTCTTTCTCTGTCGCTTTCTTCTTTTGGCCCATTCGTGACTCTATACTTTTTATTATAGTTTATGTGACTTGAACCTAAGCACCACCATTCTGATACATTCACTCTCCTTTCTCACTTATTAATACTTTATTCGGCCATTACAACTGCCTTCTCTAACCCTCGCACACTGTCTCTTTACCAAACCTTTTATGTTGCATCAGCACCCTTGCTCTGCTGTTTTCAGACTTTACTTAAGACAAGGCTTTGCCAATCAGTAACAAAGTGTTATTCTTATTATTCTTTTTTGCAATGCACATCATTCATGCACTTTTTCCTTTTCTCTTCCTTACTTTCTTACCAAACTGCATCAATCCACATTCTTCATTTCCCTTCTATCTGGCAGCCAATTAAAACTAAGCTTTCTTTTTTTATTTTCTTTTTGGCCCCCACAGATGTAATTTATACTGGCCCAGCCCTCAGTGTCCCACATCCATGCAGGGTCTTTCAGCCATCCTCCTATCCCCTGCACTTGCTCCAGGGTGTTGCTTGAGCTGTTTGTAGATCTTAACGGCATCCTGGAAGCTCAGCCATCTGTTCTTATGTATGGTGTGGGGTTTTCTTTCATATGCCTTACCCATTTTCCCTTTTCCTGCCCTCCATGCTCGATGATCACATCTGGGGTAACTCCCCTTTCTGGACCACACCTCCCAGGATGGGCACACCCATCTCTCCCTTCCTGACTCTGTGTCAGTCACCCACACCACTAATTCAACCTGGATCTAATGAGACATAGTTATGCATTTATCCCTTTATACCACTGGACCGTCTCGACAAGTAAAATTAAACATGATCATTTTGAATGGTGCAGAGCAGAATAAAACTCAGTGCCTTCCATGAATCTAACCACATCCAAAACCAATGTTTTGCAGCACCCACCCACACTGCCCACTAATTATATATACCTACGAGGTTATACAACGGCAGAGAAAAGGCATAAATCCTTCCTTAGTATAACTTTTTATTTTGTCCATATTTTGTATTGATATTTTTAGATGTTTGCGTGATTAGATCATTTTAAGTAGAACCATATATATATATATATATATATATATATATATATATATATATATATATATATATATATATATATTATGTGTGTGTGTGTATGTATGTGTTTGTGAGTATAAGTGCTGAAGTTTATAGTTAAGTTGAACGTGGGTTGTACAAATTAAATGAAGCACCTGAATAGATATCTACATAAATAAAAAATAATTTTAGGTATAAAGATCATTACTTAGAATGCTACCACTCTAGATTTACCTCTTTGAATATTGTTTTGCATATTGTGAAGTTTTTAGCTCTATGTTTTCCCTGTAAGGAGATTCTGCCTAGTAATGGTTAACCCAAATGACAAACATTTGGTAAATAAATGAATCTTTGACACATGCAAAACATCATTTGCACTGCAGCACTGGTATTCCTTACCCGCTCTTTCATAAACTAAAGAGCAGTTATATAGGAAGGTTGAACTGACACAAATATAGCTTACTTTGGTTCCTTACCTGTCACAGATAAAAGCCGAGAGAGAGACAAGAAATGTCGATGTATTAGTTCCGTGGTTATAGCATGTAGCATGGTTTTAAAGACTAAAGCAAACTGCTGCCACAGCATGTTTTAACTTTAGCCCTAAAAACCCAAAGCTTTAAAGAACAACACCTGTTAGTACTTGAAGAGTATATCACATTACCTTTCTTAAGTTATTATGAATGAAAAGTTGTTATCCTGACTTTTATATAGCATAGTTGTATTAACTCAGGAACACCATTAAACACATGCTACAACAGCTTTAATAATACAAGTAACATCATCTGCAACAACAGACTTAACATTTTAAAGCATTTTATTTGCAATATTAATTACTTTTAATGGAATCCTAATTGCCTTTATATTTTCCTATAGCCATAGTAGCATCATGCAGCTTTACTAAGTTCCTAACTCAGTCCCATCTCATGCATTTCTCAGTGCTCCAGGAACACAGTAAAGCCTCCATTCAGCTTATGCTTTATTTGTTTATAATATAATAGAGTCTTAGCTTGAAATCCCCCAGAAAGATTGCTATGTACAGTGTGAATACCTTATCAGAGGCACTTTTCCATCAAGTTCTTCATGTCCCCACACTAAACTGCTGCTCCTACAGTGAAACATACCAGAGCACTTTATAAATGTAAATACTTTTGTCACACTTGAGTGATACAGCATATTTCATTGAAGTAATACATGAAATTTACTAAAAAAAATTCACTTTCAAAATGGAGTACTATGAAACATTTAAACCATACATACAGTCAGAAAACTCGATAATAAAGTGCACAAATGACTATTAAAACACAGCAGCAACAATAAAGGAAATACCAACATCCTAATACAAACAAGCACACCCTAAATACAGTTCAATGTATGGTAGTGGTAAAACACATGTACTGTATCAAATATTATTAAGCTAATATGATCCTATTCCATTTCAACAGTTTCAGTTCAAGATAATATTATATATATGGTAAAAGGATATTTTGGAGTTTTAAATTTTCAGTGTGATAGTCATTAGTTACCAAATACTATTTTTCAGAATATTTTCATACTTGCATCTTGTATGTTGATTGTTTGACATAATTTATGATATCAAACTAAGTTTAAATCAATTAAAAGGCATACCCTTGTATAGGAGTTTTCAGCGCAACACTGCAACAGTTAATAGTGTGTGCCAAAGAAGCCTAGGAATCCTACAGAAGTAATTAGCAGTGAACTGCTGCGTAGAACAAGAAGGCCCTAACACACACACACACACACACACACACACACACACACACACACACACACACACACACACACACACACACCCTCCCCCCTCATGCCCATACTGACACATAGACTGCACAGTCATAGCAGGCGTGTATAAATGAACACAAACACTTTCTAATCATATTATAAATACCATCAATCTTCAGAATATTTTTGCTTTAGATTGTTTGTACATTGGAGTCAGGCACCAAGTTTTAACACATGCTATATTTATCTGTATGTTGTTTTGTGGTTTTCAGTAGGCTTAATTAAGGTAACTTACTGTGTACATTTCTGATTTAAACTGTAAGTTTGTCAGGATGTGGTCTGAACTAATTTTAGAAATATCATATTCACCTGGACTGAACAAACATTTGCTAATTTTCTGTCCCCAAAATCAGAAATTACATCTTATGTAGTCCAAGGTTGGAACATATTTTAAATAGTTGTAGAAAAGGTCATTATTTTCTATATAAACCTTTGTGAAATTATTTGCAATAAGTGTGACATTTTACTTCTGTGTTTTCTGAATACAATTTTTGAAGATGCTGGAAGCCTTAAGGAAAGGTATTAGTTCCAATAAACATCTTGAATTCCCTCAAACAGCAACATTCTACCCGTAGTCTAAACATGATGTCTATTATTTAGTGTACTTTTTATATATATATATATATATATATATATATATATATATATATATATATATATATATATATATATATATATATATATATAAAACTGTTTTATTTAGACTTAAGATAACAACAATAATTTAGATTATACCATGACCCCCCATTAATATTCCAAAACGTGCACGCTGATTGGCCAGCGTGCACGTTGTAAATCGACTTATACTAATGGAAAAAGGTCCGTTCGCCCGGACTTTTTCCATTAGTATAAGTCTCTTTTAAAACACTGTCTCGCTATGTTAAAAGAGTTTAACATAGCGAGACAGCTTTAAAATAAGCAACAGAGATCTCCGTTGCTTATTTTAAAGCTGTCTCGCTATGTTAAAGCCATTTAACATAGTGAGACAGGTTTAAATAAAAAAAGCAACGGAGAAAGCAAGATCTCCGTTGCTTTTTACTGTTTCGCTATATTAAATGGGTTTAACATAGCGAGACAGCTTTAAAATAAGCAACGGACATCTCTGTTGCTTATTTTAAAGCTGTCTCGCTATGTTAAACCCATTTAACATAGAGAAACAGTAAAAAACAATGGAGATCTTGCTTTCTCCGTTGCTTTTGGCCACAGCTCTCATGTACTGCGTAGGCATGCGCAGTACATCAGAACTGCCGCGGATACCAGACAGCTGCGGAAGGGCAGCAAAGAGGCATTATACAATGCCATTATTTAAGAAAAGTAATTATTTCTTTTCTTAAATAATATCATAGTATAATAGCAATAACCCACTTCTGGGTGTGGGTAATGCAGGATTTACCCACAGTTGTCTTTGTTTGGTCCCTCGGGCTTTGCCCTCGGGACCAAACCACGCCAACCATGGGTAAATCCCGCATTACCCACACCCAGGCGTGGGTTATTGTTATATTATGTTTTCTTGCTCATGAAACCATGTTTTGACTTCACAAGCATTCCTATGACCAAGTCTTTTTTGTATGAATTAGTTGACATCCAATATGTAATAACATTTCAGGTTGCATTCAGTGGACATTGCCATTAAGATATGCATTATCACCAAAAATGATAATCCCCTGGATTCACTATCCTTCCATGCAGGACTAGCTTAGTCCTGCACGGAAGCGGCCGTTTAGGAGCAGGACGGCAGCATGCCATGCATATTAATGAAGGTGCACTGCCTGAGCTCCTAATCTGTAAGAGTGCAGGGGGTATGTCTGAGAGCAGAGCTCTCAGAATATACATGCCCCTGCAATGAGGAACAGCAGAGTAGTAATAAAAGAATGAGCGAGACCACTCATAGGCGTTTGCATACCCCCAGCAACATCCCACCACGTGTACAAGAAAACAACAAATATAAAAACATATTATTTTTTATGAAACAGATTAAATTTAGCCGTAGGTGAGCGGGTTTGCCAATCACTTAGCTATGGTTAATGCAGATTAAATGGCGTAAGAGGATAAAAAGCAAGATATATGCAAATGAGGTAATACAGAAATAGTGTAGTGGGCAGAGCATTTGCCTTAGGAGCAGTCATTCCTGGTTCGAGTCCCACTCCAGTACATTCCATTTTCCATGTCAAATCACTTTATGACCAATATTTTTAGTTGCATAACCTATTAAATAACATATATTTGTGAATTGGAGTACTGCATTAAATGCAGATGTGAGGTGTCATTGTGATAATGTTGCAAAGTCCACAGATAATCACAAGTGCCCCATATAGTATATGTACACAGGAATCAGGGATACAAATGGAAGGTAAAATGTGTAATGAATGATAACTCCATACAGTTTCCAAATCCACCACCTTTCCAAGAACCATTAGACATTACTGTCTAAATTAGTGCGGCGGTAAGCGGGTATAAGCACTAGCAAGCAAAAGTAAGCATATTTAAGCAGAAGAAAGCAGGAATAAGCATATTTAAGCAGTAGTAAGTGGGTTTAAGCCCATTTGCACAGGGGTAAGCAATGCACACACAGGTTAAGCAATATTGAAGCTAACACTCTGTAAGCATATTTAACCAGAGGTTAGCATTGCTTACTTTCGCGCAAACCCATGCAAACCCCCTTACAATTGCTTAAAAGTGCCTTAATCACTCTGTATGCAACAGCCGCTGTTCTGGCCAGAAACAAAAAAACAGCCTTTGCAGGTCTTGAACCCAGAACCTTGTATACTTTAGTCACAGTAGTTAACCACTAAGCAATCAGCGCGGTACATAAGAGTGAGGTATTACCAAACAAATCCTCACTATAGGAAAATCAAACTGAACATATGAAAGGAAACTATATACAGTCTTATGTTATATAACCTACTACAAAACATAAATATCTGAACTGGAGTACTGCAGTGAGCCCAGATGTGAGTTGTCATTGTAAAAAATGTTGAAATCTCCTAATAAACACAAGGACCCCATACAGTGTATGTACACATGAATCATGGATACCAAACACATATATAACATGTAATGAATACTAAATCAATGCCAAAAAGCAAATATAATGCAAATTAAACATTAAGCAATGCTAAGCATTGCACAGCCCAGCATAGTAGGTTTAAGCAATGTGTAGGCCACCTAACTCAATTTGCCCATTGGTATACCCCTTTAAACAATGCCAACCTTAGGTAAGCAGGTTTGCCAATAGCTTAACCTTTTCAAAACCGTCCAGTCACAGCAAAGTTCAGGAAATCAACCTTATTTAAACCCAACAGGCAGGAATACATATCATAACTGGTTGTAGCTTCCCCTTGTAGGCACTATGTCTGGAATGGGAGAGGGTGTTCATTTTCGGGTGCAGTGCTGAGGCATTCAGGAGTCCAGAGTTGTGGCAGGACTCCTTGTGAAAGACTATGAGCAGAAACTGCTGCAGGGCCAGTACCAGAGTTCCCAATATAAAGTGGAAGCCTGGGACCATCTCTTCCATGACCTCACCAGTGCCCCTGACATACCCCAAACTGGTGAGCAGGTCAGGCATCACTATGCCGACCTGAAGTGGTGAAAGGGGATCTCTTGGATCAGTGGATCCAAGAGGCTAGGAGGACAGGGGAGGTCCCAGCCATATGTAAGTATCACTCCACTACCTGTTTAATAATTGCCAGCTCATGTATATTATGGATAGGTATGGCTAAATATTCCTCTTATGTCCTTCACAGTGGCAAGTGAGCAGGCTGCAAACCTGGAGGTCCATGGATGTTGCTTGGAGTGGTTGCGACACGAGGCAGGTTAGTAATACTCTTGCATGTGTTGTCATAGGAAATAAATCTAAAAGTAGTAGTAAGTTAATTGCCTGTATAAAACCTGTATTGTTTAAGGCATGTACTGTATACACCAGAGAATATGGCAGGAAGAGTCTCATATAGGTTATATGTAAATAAAAGCATAATAGCCTGACAATAAAGGTCTAACTGTTGGACTGCACGTGTTTACTCTGGTATCATATGGTAATGTAGATTTGCAATCACTTAATAGTGCTGTTGTATTAAGCACTGTTACCCACACTGTGCAGCATAAATAAAATGTGTAGGAATGTCTGTATATGACTGGTGTAATCCCAAGAGGTCATATAGTACAACTGGGAGAGACATAGACAGAAAACAGTGACAAGTCAGACAACAAAATCAAAATAGCACACGCAACTGAGAAGTGAACTGTTGGGTTTTTAGCACACACAGCCATGGTTCGAATCCTGGGAGTGGTAGTAAGCTGCATACAGAATCATACCCCACAACTGTACAGATATGTCCAGAATGTCCAGTAAATCGGCCCATATCTGCTGCCTCTCCCCCTGGGAAATCAGTAGGATTATCCCAGATGTTTAGGCAGCAAACAAGAAATACAACTGATTTTACACATCTATAAGGACAAACCTGTCACTCTCGCAACTCCCCAAAATGTTATGAGAGTAATAAGCCAAGTATGTCCTATCTACAACCCCATGTTGTCAAGCTGTTACCAGAGTGTGTACAGTATCAGAGTGAGATGTAGGTGCATAATACTAATGTGGAATCTGGTAAATTGTGTGGCGACATTCAGGTAGTGCTAACAAATATTGCACACACAGATATGAACACTGTGCCTAGAAATAAAAGATTGATACCATGTACTGGTACTGTTTACTTTGGTATTGTATGGCATTGTTATTGTTGCAGTTGCTCTGAATAATAAGGTATTACTCATCACTGTCACCCATACTGTGCTACATAATATAACTGTCTAGGAAATCCTGTATACAAGTGTTGTAATACAAGGTCAGAATGTAAAACCACAGGAGAATTATAGACAGAAATCAGATAAGAGATATGCAGCAATATCTATATAGCACACACAACTGTGATGGACAGTGTTTTAAAAGGTAGGAAGAAGAAGGAAGAAGAAATGGGCAGCTATGGACCTTCCCTACACCCTTCCTTCACATCTCTAGCTATTTTCCCTACTGTCTTTCCCTCTTTGTGCCCCTTTTTCACCACTTTCCTATCAACCCTTTTTTCTTTTCATTTAAAGACGTTATCATGGGGGTAAGAGGGAGTAAGCACTTTTAAACAGCAGTAAGTAGGTTTAACCTTGTTTCTGCGGGGTAAGTAATGTCTACACAGGTTAAGCAACCGAGAAGCTAAATCAGTATTAGAAACTGTAACCGGAAGTTAGCAGTGTGTACCTCTGCGCAAAGCCACTTACAACTGCTTAAAAGTGCCTTAATCACTCTGTATCCAATGGCCCTTGTTCTACCCAGCAACAAAATAAACAGGCTCTGCAAGGCTTAAACACAGGACCCTGCACATCATAGCCAAAGTGATTTACCACTAAGCCATGTCAGATATATGTAACCCTGATGTTTTCACAAGCATATCATCCAGCACAGTCATTCAAAAGTACAGGAAATATATTTATACATGTAAATGTATGTGTGTATATTTATATCTAAATAGATATATACATATCTATCTATATATATTGACATATATATATATATATATATATATATATATATATATATATATATATATATATATATATATCTATATATATATCTACATATATATATATATATATATATATATATATATATATATATATATATATATATATATATATATATATATATATATATATATATGTATACATATACATATATATATATATATACATATATATGTGTGTATATATATATATATATATATATATATATATATATATATATATATATATATATATATATATATATATATATATATATATATATATATATGTGTGTGTGTAACCATATATCTGTATCTATATATGTATACAGATATATAACCATAGAGAGCATACCAAATACATATATGACCACATGCACCATTAATGGGGGTGAGAGGGCGCACGCAACATATGTCTTGTACGTATTGATACCCCCCATAACCAGGACCTGACACAACATGGGCACAAGATGTTAACAGTAATCCATCACACCTGTATGATGTCAGGCTGGTATCAATAACATATCATGCAGTACAGTCTGGCTACCATAGGGAATGTACAATGTGGAAGCAATAAACATTCCTAAGATAAATATACACAGACACATATATGCAGATACATATATATATATATATATATATATATATATATATATATATATATATATATATGTAACTACACATACACACAGAGATATGTATAGGAAGATACATATGTAGAGGGTGCACACCGTAAGCAACAGCCAGTATGCCTACAGTTGCCACCTTACCAACTGGACACTGTATGAGTCACCCATACAAATGACAATTGTTGCCTGAAACATATACCCACAGAGAGGTCAAAGGATATAACACCAGACACAGGTTTGCATACATGAGAAAGCTTTATTTGTGTACTATCACAGTTGTATATGACATGTCTAGCTGTTTAGACTCTGAAATGCATATAAACAGACTAATGCAACTGTCAAACAGATAAAGTAATACAGTATTCTGGAAAGCATTGCATATGTTGCTGTCCAGGCCAAGGCCTTCAAGTAGTACAACAGTAAGGACAGACTGGGCCACAGGATAACAATCAATCAACAGTAAGTAATGCAGATGTATAGTCCAGCAGCCTCTATCTACACTCTGTGCACAATCCTTAGGGGGTAAAGACCTCAGTTGACACAATGGGATGTATTTGTTATATAGCAAGGCATAACTGAAACCATCACAATCACACTGACAAACAGAACAGTCTGTATGGCAGGAAGCAGTAGGCCTGCATTTAACAAAGGTGAATTGTATGGTAATGTACATCCAGATACCTTAAGGCAGCTTACTCATGATACCCCCACATGTTGTAACAGCCTAGGTTAGTTATGGTACATCCCCCCTCCATAGACTGACATACAGCACCATATACCACTGTTACATACACTGGCCTCTGGACCGCATAAGGGCACACATGTATTGTGCAGATGAAGCCCACACATATATGGACCCAACCCCACAATATGTGTGGGGGCCACAACAGCAGTGGAATGATGGCAGGAATGGCAGCATGACATACTCACAGCCCACTACATAACAACACCTGACAGCATGTCATATGGACAAATCCTGGTATGTTGTTGGAGGACAGAGGCTGGAACACAGGCCCATATGTGAAATAGTGTTGTCATATACTAAGCAAGTCGCTGGTGTTACAGGATAGTTTGCAACATACCCTTAGTCAGAAATATGAAGTCAGAAACACAAATGGATGTAGCCATGTACTGATGACACTCAATACACACACAGCCAGTGATATGTCTGACACAAGACCTGTGTGGTGGACAGGCAAAACATAACATGCACACCTCTGGCCATCAAGTGAATAGACACACAGTTGAGAGCTATGCAGACAGACTGCAGTCCATGTTAAACTAGTATGTACACACAGACCCTGTAACACTGGTGCTATACAATGCATACAACAACATTACTCACACTCTCTGTTTTTATTTCTGGAACCTCATACAAATATGTAGTTGGCCTGAATGTGCAAGTCCTCTTGTACGAGGTATTGCTACCTGCTGTCTGTAACACTGCTGCCCACACACAGGAAGGATGTCCACCATACAAGAAAGGTAAAGGGACCACGCCCACATGATGTAGGTATTTATAGTAGTGGGTTGCCATGACAGTGGTAATTGGAAGTACTACACAGCAGGCTGCATGCAGGTAGCAAGTGGAGAACACTGATTGGTGCAGAGGCCATCACCTGATCATGAGCATCAGCTACAAAATCCATGCTGCAATCTATCCCAGGCAGCTCAATCCATTTACTGGAAAGAGAGAGAGAGAGAGAGAGATGCAGAGAAATAAAGTGAAAGAGAAAACAAACAGAAAACATACAGCAGCTCCTGAACCGCAACAACACCAGAAAATACAACAAAGGAAGCAGGCTAAGGAGTGAAAAAAAATTATCTTCTGCAAGGATACTATCCTCAACAGACCTCATCCCCACAACAGGTATGTGAAGAATATATGCATGTAATTGACTGTAGTACCGAGTGCATAATATTGGGTTAGATGATGTGGAATGATGTACATGTGCCATCGTGTGTGGCTGTTATAATAATCATCAGATGAACAACTGCTATGGACATTAGAGTCTGTCCCTGTGGGTAGTGGGCCATACCCACCAACTGTGTAGAGCAGCACCGACTGACAAGATGTATGCCAATATAGTGTGTGGTGTGTAATGGAAGGGATGTATATTACTGTGGCCAGTAGTTGGTGGTGGAAGTAATGCCATAATGATGGACATGTGGGTTCCACATGTCACCAATTGCAGGACACGCAGGGTAACATATATTGTAGCATGCTGAAATGCCATTGGTGTGTAATAGGGTTACCTGCAATCTTCCCCTATATATAGCCCCCTGATGTTAGGCTGTGTCCATATGTGGCACCTGTCTGTGTTGTAGCAAGGCAGAACAGTGCAGCTGTGCAGGAAGGAGTTTTGAGATTGTGGACCTGATGTCTGAATGTACCCCATATATAGGTATGTACATGTGTACATACATATATATGTGTATATATATATATATATATATATATATATATATATATATATATAGATATATATATATATATATATATATATATATATATATATATATATGTAGATATATATATATAAACACATATATACATCATATATAGATATATATCTGTCTGCACTTGTCTACATATATACAAACACACACACACACACACACACACACACACACACACACACACACACACACACACATATATGTATGTAAATACATGTCCCATATATTACCACCACAGTGCTGCATGCTATGTGCAAGGGAACAGCACACATAGCAATACACACAGATATATACAGCTGTAAGTGTGTGCAACATGGACGGGTATGTCACATGTGAACCCCTTGTTGGGACCACATTGCCCTTGTCTGTGACATAGGGAATGGGAATATGGGGAAGTATGGCAGGTATATTTGTGGAGGTGGTCTGGGTTGGTAGATATAGAGAACAGCCTACAGGGGTGGTGTATGACACATGTGGTGGGTAAACACCCTGGATGGTGTGTGTGGTCTGAGATGTGGAAGCCCCATGAGCCCCAATATGGAAACAATGGGAACAAGCCTCCCACTCATTGCTACTCACAACAGCAGTCCACAGCCCTGAAGGTGCCTGGCCTGGAGGCTGAGCAGGGGGATCATATGGACCCTGTGAATGTGTACTGGGTACCTCAAGGTGATGTAGCACATCCCACATGTGTCTGTGTGCCTGTTATGGAACAGATCCTGGACCTGACCTTGGGGGACAAGATCGGGGGGACAACATCCCCTGAGGTGGTTCCACCTGAAGGTAGTACTGGACCAGTACATGAGGAGGCCTCAGGGTGGGTCCCACATGTGATGTGGCCTGGTAACATGGCCAGATAAGTTTGGAGAAGTAGTTCTGCTGGCAAATATTCCCTGCATCTGCTATTGTGTCACTGTTATAGAATATATGTGGGTAGTAATAGTCTACACAATCCCGGAACATGTCCAATAGCATGCATAGATATCCCCAATACCACAGAATATCAGATGTGCAGCAATCACATAGCAAGCATACCACATGCATATATGTAACCATAGTAGCCCTGACAATGGCATGCAGGTGAATAGTCCGTAACAGACCAGCGATGATAGTGCCCACACAGGGAACATGGCTACAAACACATACCACAAAGTGTGGTACATTACAATATATGTTCCACTGGTAGGTAAGCTTTAGCCATACCTATTGAGTTGTGTGTGCAGTTTGTTGTCGCTGATATGATGGGGTGTTGACAGAGATGCATATTAAGAACTATGGTAACCTTGCTGTATGAGTTGCTCAGACCTGGTTTCATCTTTATGTTTTCAGGCAAGATGTCACATGGATGCCTACCTGCTTATTCAGCAGGTGAAAACGACATAGTGCTGAACTATCTCATCCAGCACTACCCTTTCCAGTTTGGCTTGGCCACCCATAAGCAGCAGGAGTGGACCGCCCCGTGGAATGACCTAGTCCACAGGGTCAGTGATGTCAGACTGCATAACCACAGTTATGAGCAGGTTCGGCATCATTGTTCTGACCTGCTTCTCAATGCCAATCAGCGTGATGCTGCAGTCCGGGGGATCACCTCGTAACGGGGGGTCATGACATCCACCCCCCCGGGCACGTGTTGAGGAGCTCCTCGCCAGCCTAGAGGCACCTGCCCATCTGCAGAGCCAACAACTGCCAGACACCATTGTGGAGGTGGGTCCTCCTGCTGAAGAGCATGCAGGTAAGGCCACAGGGCACATCAGTAGACCACTGTTGTGTATGCATCCGCATCTGTACAAGTAGATCATGCATATCTGACATGTCATATATATAGTTTGTTGCTGCATAGTAGTAATAAACAGATGTGCATAAGAGGTAGTATTGTGGACTTGTGCTGTTGATGTACTGTAATGCTGCACCCGCCCTGTAGCAATGCCACAGGTGTGGCCACTGACTTTGCATCTCTCACACTCTTATGTAAGTCCCTCCAGTATACCACCAAGGCAGGGCTATGGTATATTCCATGCACACATCTAACACACCTACCCAGAATGCATGCTGTACATGTTCACGTATTGTTGCTGTTAAATGCACTGCCTCACAGTAGTGACCATGATGGGGTACTGGAAGGGTATGTCAGACACCTGCAAGATAACTAACATCCTGTCTTTGCAAAATGTGTCCACAGGGATTAAGATAATGGTGGGACACATGGCCTACAGTAGGGACATGTGTGAAACATCACCCTTATACAGTGCAACAACAGTGTATATACCAGTATTACAATGGCAACTGTTACAGATGTACACTATTGCATAACATATTACTGTGGTCCACATTATTAGCTGGGACTAGGCTGTAACACTTGGTGTTCAGTGTATGGGACACTGCAAACTGATACACATGTGTAGGCCATACTTGTCAAGCATCTGCAAAAGGCCGAAGGTGGGGAGGGGGTGTCAGCATGACACACCAGTGCACTGTAGCAGGGATCCTAAGGATGCTTAGAATGGCTGTATCTGCACACAGTCAGGTTCAGGAATTGTGGCAGATGTAACCCTACCCTCACAGCAATATTGACGGCAGTGTGAGAACAACAAGGGATGTGCACATGGGTAGACCTTGCAATCATGCAGATTTGGAGGACATGTGTAGGGCAAACTGACCATACACTGGCAAATGCAGATGTCCCATGCTAGTATACCCATGCCAGGAATAGTGACTGCTGTACACCTAACAATAGGTGCAACAAAATGTCATGATAAGGATGTG
The DNA here is from genome assembly GCF_019279795.1 of Protopterus annectens. Lineage (NCBI taxonomy): Eukaryota > Metazoa > Chordata > Ceratodontiformes > Protopteridae > Protopterus > Protopterus annectens. Next base: position 1,106,576,366 of record NC_056729.1, on the reverse strand, counting down.
CACACATATGTACACACGGAGTGTATGCATAGTGGTCAGCATCCACACACCTAACACATTTTGTAGACACTGCATAGTTTCATAGGTTCATAGGTTGGTACTAGGCTATCGGCCCTAGGACCTATACAAGCCTAGCCATAACAATTCCCTGGATATTTCTTCGTACAATATTTACTTCCCTGGACCCCATTCTAGCAGGGTGACTGACATGATCCCTGGGGTGAATTTCTTATCTCCCATCCAATCATCAAAGTTTCTTTTGAAGAGGGCCAAAGAGGTGCTCTGCTTGACATGTATGGGCAGTCTATTCTAGAGTATGGGGCGTCTCTGGGTCAGGAACCTATCCCTCCAGCATGTTTTGTTTATTGTGATGACAAGGTTTATATCTCTGGAGCATGTGGTTCTGAGGGATTGGGATTTCTTTAGGTGGAGCATGTCCAACAGCTCAGGGTTTGACATGGCCTTGTATGTTAAGCAGAGATCGCCTCTGAGTATACGATATGCCACAGAGTATAGCTGGAGTTTTTTAGATGGTTAGCATAGGGCATCTGCTTTAGGCCTGTGATTCTTTTAGTGAGGTATTTCTGATCCCTTTCCAGCTGTTGCAGATGTCTTGTGAGGTACATACCAAATGGGGCTTTGTACACTATAATGGGTCTAATGAGGAATGAATACAGTGGGACAATGACCTCCTTTTTTCTGGATGAAAAGCCCTTAGTGATGAGGTGTGCCACATAGAAGGACTTCCTGACTGTTGTGGCGATGTGTTTATCAAAGGTGAGACCACTGTCCACCTGTGTCCCTAAGTCTCTCATAACACTTTCAATGTTTAGTGTACTGCTACCTATGTGGTAATTCATGGGTACATGTTTTTTCCTAAAGGGGATAACAATACATTTCTTGGCATTACGCTTGAGCCCGTGGCTCTGGCACCAAGCATCTGTTTCTGTAAGGTCCTTTTGTAGAATATCCACATCATTTGGGGATTCAATAATGCCTCCCAGTTTGCAGTCATCTGTGACCTTTGTTAGCCAGAGTCCCTTAGTGTTGGCCTGTACTTCAGAGAAGTAGATGCCAAACAAGAGCGGTCCAAGACTGAACCCTGAGGTACTCCACTTGTCACTTGTCTGGAGCTAGATTTGCAGTCGGCTACTTTTACAGTCTGGGTTCTGTCAGTAAGCCAGTTGTCAACCCATCATGTGATGTAGGGATTTATGCCCAGCTTAGTAAGTTTATCTATGATTCCAGAGTGGGGGACAGTGTCAAAGGCCTTGGCAAGGTCCAGATAGCCTGTGTGGACCACCTTACCCTCGTCCACAGCTCAGAAGATTGATTCGAAGAAGTCAATTAGATTCAGGACACAAGATCGGCCCTTCCCAAACCCAAACTGGATGAGGTCCAGTATTTGAAGGTTGCCAATGTCTTTGTTTATAAGTTCTATGATAATGTGTTCAATGCCCTTGCAGATCAGGCTCGTCAGACTGATGGGATGGTAGTTCCCAGGATCCAAGGTGGATCCCCCCTTGTGGAGTGCGATAACTGTAGCTGTGCACCACTCAGTGGGCACAAAGCCTGAGGTGAGGCTCTGATTAAACATGACACTTAAGTGAGGTGCCAGTTCGTGTAGTACATAGGATGTTGTCTGGTCCAATGGATGCTGTATTCTTAGCTTTGGAGAGTGCAGTTTCTACCTGTGTGCCATGATTATCGGAATTTGGCAATCTTTTGGTATTGAGATGGGCCCTTTAGGGGGTGTGAGGGGGGTGAAGTTGGCACTGAATCGATCTGCCAGGATATTGGCAATATCCTTGGGATCAGTATATTTAACGCTATTCTGTTCTAACTCAGAGCAGATCTGAGCATTGCCATTTAGATTCTTGACATAACTATAAAATGCCTTGTGTTTGTCTTTGGAATCTTTGGCAATTTTATTTTCATAATTAGCTTTGAAGGATTTTATGAGGGATCTCAGCTTTTTACTGAGGATGGTAAGGGAGTTTTTTGCATCCTGGGATTTTCCTCTTTTCTGCAACAGTTTCTTCCTTCTGTTGTATAGTTTGTTTATGGCAAGAGACCACCAGATTTACTTCCTTGTTTTGGAGGAGAGCATCTTGGTTCTATTTGGGATGGCATGATTCAGGGACGAGTGGATGTGCCCGTAGAGTGTCTTAGTGTAGGATTCAGCAGTCGAACTTTCAGCTCCTGTCTGCATGGGTGTCATGAAGTTTGTCACTTCTGACTTGAGTAGCATGAAGTTGGCTTTGGAGAAGGTTTCTCAGTGGTTTCCTTACTGGGGGTGGGGGTGGGATGTGGATGTCAAGGATGATTTGCTTATGGTCAGACCTGACCAATGAGGGGGTAACCACTGGTGTGGAGCATCCATCTCCCATGTTGGTAATGACCAGGTCTAGGATATTGAAGCCCCTGGTGGGACTATGGAGTAGTTAAGCCAGGGCATTCGAATTTATGAATTCCAAGAACCATTAGGAAAAGGTGTCGGTACCCAAGTAGTTCTCCCAGTTATGGCAGTATCACCCAGTATTAGGGTGTTTGGTTGTATCTTAATATTTTCCAGTATGTTTAGAAAGGTGTAGGGGAAAATTATGGGGCATGGTGGGGGATCTGTAGCAAGCTACGTCTCAAGTCATTCACTCCAGCATGGACAATGACAGAGTCATATTTGTACTTGTTGTGGAGTGATTTGAGTGCATGCATTATGTGGCGGATCCTGGCACCCAACAGGCATCTGACTGTAATTTTCTCCTTGCGCATCCTGGTGAGTGGGACATCAGTCTGCCTGACTATAGAGTCACCAATGGTTAAAGTGTTGGGTAAGTTCTCTTGCCTTAGGGGCTGTTGTTAGGTGGCACAATGGTGTTGTGAGCTATGTGTCACTTTGGTTGAGTTTGGATGTGAATGTACAGGACATATGTCACATATCAGGCTCATGTACTTTTAATATATGCAGTGATGTGGTCCCATGGAAGATCAAGGAAGGGTGCATCATATCAACAAGGGTGTGTACACTCCCCATAGCCATGGTATGGTCTGATGGTTGTCAGTGTAATAGTATTTAATTGGTCATATATGGTCCACTGATGTTGAGATCTGTAAACCAGACATCAGGCATTCACAAATGTATATCATCCCAGGTATGTGTTGCTGAAAAACAAAGGGGCTGTGAGCATTAGAGATAACATAAGTAACACAGTACTACACATTCAGCAATGGGTTGTACACCTGTGAGGTTTGGTGCATAGTCCTTTGCAGGGTATAAAACAGGTGCACAGCAATACTGTGTACATGGGTGCAGTGATATCCAGAAAAAGGGGCATCACCTACTAACACAGCCCTTGCATCACACACATGTATACTGTTGCTAGCATGGATTGACTATAGCTGGATTGCATGCTGTTGTGTACCATATGTTATGCATGTTGACAGATGGGTAATAGGAGGACTGTGTGTACTATCTTTGTGCAACCTCACCTGTATGTGTGTGTGTGTGTGTGTGTGTGTGTGTGTGTGTGTGTGTGTGTGTGTGTGTGTGTGTGTGTGTGTGTGTGTGTGTGTGTGGTTATTTTGTCTGTAGGGTCACTCTGGTGAAGTGGAGGGAGGCTGATGCATGTAGGATGTGTGTGTGTGCATGTGTGTGTGTATGTCTGGGTGTCTATGTATGCAGATGTGTGATTGTGGGGGTGTTCATATGCAAGTACTTCCCCTTGGGATCGTGCACTACATGGACATGGACTGTCACATAACACACCAGGAATACTTGTCTGATATGTAATCATAGGACAGCTGATAGTATAATAAGTTCTGTAGCATGGAACATGCATTGGGCGGGAAAGTAGACACCAGGTATGCCCTTAAATCGCATTCAGCAGAGAGGTGACCGAAAACCCATTTATGCAGCACTACAGATGCACTGGGGAATTATTACACAACACTAGGGAGTATATCCATATATTCCAGTTGTCACATGATAGGTTGATTGAGCAGCATATCTGGCAAGTAGTGAGCAATACTTACACATGACACTCCAGTGCGTGATATTATGGAGTGAACGTAGTAGCCCCTCACATATAGGGGCCATGCTCACGATGTCTGGACATACACAGGGTGAACACTGAATGATAGCAGTGAGGTTGTGTAAAACAACTCCACTTAGGTCAAGGCGATAATGGAGTAACAGGTCTTATGTTGTGATCACTTGTCTAGGCATTTAGAGGAATGATACGTTAATGAGTGGTATTAATGAGTGTATGTTATCAAGTGTGATGCAGGAGGGGGAACTTATGGGAATAAACATGGGACTGTCTGTAAATGTATGGACAGGTAGATATTATGGTGGAATATCTGTGTGTGTGTGTGTGTGTGTGTGTGTGTGTGTGTGTGTGTGTACTGTTATGCAGTGCTGCACAGGTCTTAAAGTGTGTTTCTTGTTTTCCCCTACAGGTGGCGAGGTGGGTCAGGGTCCCTCCTGCATGCAATCTGATGTTGGTGTCCATACAGACACCGAAGATGATGATAGTACTGTTGAGGCACAGGTGGGGTTGTCAGGGGGCCACACAGTGCCATCATTTGACATCCCCCTCTTAGCCACCCCAACCCCACACACAGTTTCAGTGCCTATACATACCCCATCACCAGTGGCCATCGCTGAGGGACAGCTGGCAGTTGGTGGCAGTGCACAGGAGAGTTTGATATCCATGCCTACTGTGTCTGGTCACAGCAGGCATTGCCAGATGTCCGGCAGGGCACCACGTAGGCAGATGTCCCAGGGTGCTCGTGGTAGGGCTGCTGGTCATCATGCCCCTGGCAGACGCTTCACAACTGCTACCACCAGGCGCATATTTCAGGCTATCATGGGGGTGCAGGCATGTATGGAATTGTATGCCAGACAGGGCCTGAGGCTGCAGAGGGCTGCTCTCACAAATGCAACAGACAACTACCATGAACTGTCTGGTGCCCTCCGTGCTCATACTGAGTTCATGGATAGATGGTTTGGTGAGATGATGGGCCTTATCAACTGTGGTTTGTCCATGCTTGAACATGTGGTGGGAGTGCAGTGACGGCTGCATGGATGTAGGCCGGCAACACCAACAGCTGGTGGTCAACATGGGCGTGCTAGGACACCAAGGTGCTCCCATAGTGGCAGTACCAGCCCCAGCACTGCAGGGGGGGATGCTGTCCACACCACACCACAGCAGACCATGAGCATGTGGTCCTGGCCATTCCCAGGAGGGACCTGGTTCCAGCAGACATCTGTCATCATCAGGGGAGAGTAGGACATTGAGACCTGTACCTGGACATGCCCATGGAACCCCTGGCAGGCACAGTCCACATGTCCATGGCTGGAGGTGGTGAACTGCACACCTTCCCAGGTATGATCCTCAGCTGTCCATATACACCTGTATAGGGCAGCCACATGGCAGAACTGTGTGCATGCATATCCACACATTATACGAACACACCTAGGGCAACCCCATACCTACACACACCACATCACCATGCTCAGTTCAACTCATTACACCCCTCACCCACACACATGGTGTCAAATGTATGGCCCACCATCGGCCTCTGGCAAACTAACAACACACCCTGTGCATATGATGATACCTGTGCCACATCCCTGTCATCCACAACATCAATGCAGGGACAGGCTAATATGGTTCTGATGCACACGGTGGATGTACTACAGTGTACCAAAGTACTGCAGTGTAACATGCTGTCAGGAGTAATGTTTAATGCATACATGTCAGGTAGTGTAGCCATCCAGCAATGATGCATTATAGCTGTTAGTAACACTGGTTGATTGTGGTCTCCATAAGGTTATCCATTTGTGTTGGTGTACATGTGTCAGCAGGATGATGGTCTGCAGTCATATTTCACAAGGGGTATGGCACTGTGGTAACACCATGGCTGTGACACATCCGGGTACACTTGAACAAATGTCACAGGTTTGTATAACAGTTATTGCCTGTGCCACATGGACAGGTGACCCGCTGGGATGTGTATAATTTGCAACCTGATGTAGACCCATCCACATAGATGCACACTCTTACTTGGCAACACTGGGATTAGACCCCTACCTAGGTATGTAGTGCTACTGAACTGTGTGGCTTTCATTGCACAAACCACACAACGTTAAGGGTGAGGTGTGATCAAGGTTACATGTTACATGCAGAACATCCCCAGACATGTACAGTATGCTAATGGGGGATGTAGTGGTTGTATATGGACAATACATAGTGTGACATACCATCATATACACATTAATAGACACATAACAGGCAGACACACATCTGAGAGACCTGGGCCTATCGCTGCTAACTAACTTGTCAGTGTGTCCAATGTGTTACAGGTAGGCTGCACACAGCACATGCATACCTGGGCTGGATTGTGGTATCAGCTACCTGTATGGTTGATGGTGACAGTGGTCACCATAAAGTGGTACATGGGACATATACCGGGTGTACCATGGTATAATGACAGTGTACACAGCACCCACATCCCTCAGTGGATATTGTACTCCCTGGAACCCATGATGACACTCTGACATACCCACCATCACACATTGCTCACAACTGAGATACAACCCATTGTACATCCCAACAGTGGTACTACAGGGATATGCATCTAATGCACATGCCACACGCATAGTAGGGTGTTGCATTGTCATGCCTCACCTATGGGTAGCAACAACGCTATCAGTACTACTGTGTGGCAATGCGTATTGTAATAGGAGTATGTGGCCTTGGAATGCTGTACCCTACAGATATACAGACATGCACACATACACACACTTGCCAGAACTCAATGGGTATCCCATGCCTATCGACCCATTTGTACAACACTGTTGTGCTGGTACTGCAAGGCTCATGTAGCTGGTAGGGAGAGGACCATAACAGGGTACATGTAATGTCCTATACAGCAGCAGCCACAACTGACTATGGCAATGGGTGTTGCAGTGGTTGTGAAGGCCCTCATGGAATTCCCAACTGCAGGTGTACTAACACACAGCCACTGCTATCCTCAGTAATGCACATGTACACATGTGTCAGTACTGGGGTGCATCTCTGCAGGTGGTCATAGCTGTGTACCTGGCTATTGTCCATGGAGAGATGGGTTGTGAAGGGGATGTGTGTACAATGGTATCATGCCACCTGCCATGTGCCAGCAGGCAATCTATCAAGAGACACCACTGTGGTGACCCTCAGGATGAGAGTGAAATGCATCAGCCAATCCTCTGGGTGCCTCCTGCACATGGCCACTGATGTGATCCAGTTGACATGTATGCAACATGTATTACAACACATGGTTCGTGTCTGTCATGGAAACCTAGAACCAAGCATATTCTGTTGACTGTGGTAGTGTAGTGGAGGTACTCATGGCATGTGGTGTGTACAGGGTGTTGTTTCCTATATGTGCCAGTTATTACACAGCTGGGCAGACATGTCAGTGTCAATCAAGCATACGTTGCCTGAACATATTCTAGCTGGATACCTGCCATCTGCACATCTGTACAGTGACTGACAGTCATCAGCTTGGCAAGTAACTATGCAGTAGGATGTATGTGTCGACAGATAGATGTTTGACAACAATATGTATGCCATAACTACATGTTGGAAGCCCTCACTAACATGTGCTGCACAGATGGTAGTCTACAGTTACATTCCACATGTCGGATCATTATCCAGTAGGGGATATATACTGTGATGCAGCTCACACACCAGGAACACAACAGGGAGGCCTCAGAGTCCAGCTATGCCTGCAGGTGTGCTTGTTGTCAGCACTACATTTAGCACTCTACTCTTGCCTGGGAAAGCACTGTCAACAGTAGTTCCACCATGATACACTACGTGCCAGTGTGACAGCACGTAGCCTAGGTTACTACCCCTGTATGTAACACATTCACATGGATAACAGTGCTGTACAGGTCTCATACAGTTGTGTGTTCCAGACATGACATTCACAACCCTTGCTACTGTAATGACAGCACATAGGCAAATGTATTGTACATGGAATTACATACACTTATTACAGATGTCATTACCCAGCTATGTTATCAGACTGGATGGTGAGAACTGGTTACCAGGGCTAAGCCATGCTTAGCAGGTGTCACCATTGCTCCAATATAACAGCTAAGCAGATTTGCGCACTGGTAAGCGAAGCCCACTGCTGAATCTAGCTTTGTTTGTATAACTTGAGCACAAATCCAGGCATTCTTTAAAGTATTCCATTGTATTTATTACTGCTGGGCTTCAGACCAGTTGTTTTACATTAGGAAGGTTTGTGGCCTGTTCTGTGGTGGCAGGACAGGTAGCTTACTTCCTTCTAAGTTGGGAACCTCTGATTGAGGGCTCAGTGTCTGTTATTCTAAAAGTGTATTAGTTCTGGTTTAAGCACTTGGGCTTCAGGCCAGTTATTTTACATTAAGAGGGTTCGTGGTCTGCACTCTTGTGGGAGGAGAGGCTGGACTCTGCCCTTCTGAGCTGGGAATTTCTGGTTAAAGGCTTATAATGCCTGCATATTTGAACTGCTTCTTACTGAAATTTGTACACCTTGTTTGCTTTAGCATAGACTAGATCCAGACCTGCTGAATCTAGCTTTGTTTGTATAACTTGAGCACTAATCCAGGCATTCTTTAAAGTATTCAATTGTATTTATTACTGCTTGGTAGTAACTTGATTAAAGTGTAGCTATCATTCTAAGTCTTTTGGATTAAGCACTTGGGCTTCAGACCAGTTGTTTTACATTAGGAAGGTTTGTGGCCTGCACTGTGGTGGTAGGACAGGTAGCTTACATCCTTCTAAGTTGGGAACTGCTGATTGAGGGCTCAGTGTCTGTTATTCTAAAAGTGTATTAGTTCTGGTTTAAGCACTTGGGCTTCAGGCCAGTTATTTTATATTAAGAAGATTTGTGGTCTGCACTCTTCTGGGAGGAGAGGCTGGACTCTGCCCTTCTGATCTGGGAATTTCTGGTTAAAGGCTTATAGTGCCTGCATATTTGAAATGTTTCTTACTGAAATTGGTACACCTTGTTTGCTGTAGCATAGACTAGATCCAGGCCTGCTGAATCTAGCTTTGTTTGTATGCTTGTTGTTTGTTTGCTTGTTATTTCCCTGAAATGCTAATTCCACCTAAAATGCGGCTTTTCAGCGCCTCTGTGGATCCCTAGTGATATCTGCATTGCTTACTGTACTTATTTCCATGTTTCACTTGAAAGAAAGTTACTGTTTTGTCATTTTTGCATTTAAATTACCTGTAACACATTGCATTTAAGTTACCTGGCACTTGCTCACTAAGTCAGCACTAAAAAATTAAAAGCACTACACCCTCACAAACTCCCTTTGAGTACCTTGTTCCCCATTAGCCCTTTTTTTTCAATTGCAAAGGAATTCCCAATACTATTCTAGCATGTCCAAAGGTCAGTTGTCAATCTCCTCTCTGGTCCAGCTGGTGAATCTGGGAATCTTGAGGCAATGTTACAACTGCCTCATGTACACAGACAACCCTCTCCTCCTCCCAACAAATTCCTACATGTGAGAGATGCAACCATATAGCCAAACTGGAGGCTAAGCTCTCTCAACTCAGTATTGGCATAACCAGTCAGGAGGAGAAGGAAACCACACTCACTACAATTCCAGTCTCACATAGACCTACCACAACAGCAAATCAAACACATAAACACACTAAAACATACTCGAAGACTCTAAATAAAAATCTGCCTAAGCAGCAGAGACCTCCAAAGCAGACACCCACGCAACCTCTACCCCAAAACAAAACACATGCAACACATAGCTCACAAAGCCAGTGTGCCAAACAGTCACAGCCCTTAAGGTTAAACAACACACCTGATACACTTGTAATAGGTGACTCTATCGTCAGGCACACTGACGTCCCGCTCACCAGGCTGAACAAGGAGAAGGTCATGGTGAGCTGCCTGTCGGGCGCTAGGATCCGCCACATAACACAAGCACTCAGGTCACTCCAAGGCAAGTACAAATATGACTCAGTCATTGTCCATGCTGGTGTGAATGACCTGAGATGTACCTCCCTGGACTACACGAAAAGAGACATAGAGGAGCTCTCTGAGCATGTAGCCCAGGCCGGTATGACCCTGACCTTGAGTAGCATCTTACCCTCACCAAGAATGATGCCAGAATATGAAGACAAGATGATCAATTTCAACAATTGGCTTAAGTATTGGTGTCATTCAAAGGGGATCCAATGCCTGACAGCCTGTGATGACATGCTCGACAAGCCAGGATGCTTCGCTAGGGACAGCTTGCATCTGTCACCCCTGGGCTTTCGGATATTGGCAAAGGCTCTTGCTACCCCCATAGTGCCTTTTTTAGACAAGGCTCAAAAGATAAACCCACCTCCATAGGCATCACAAGGGATAAGAAACTAAGAGTAATGCTACTCAACACCAGAAGTCTAAACCTCAAGATGCACGCACTTGAAACTCTCCTTAGGATGGAGAACAATATCTGTGCAGTAACAGAAACCTGGTTCAAGGCTCCTGAGAGCACTACCAGGTTATACCTCATACCATGCTTTTCGGCCCAAAAACATGGACTGAACCACAAAAGGAGGGGGGTATCAATATTCGTCAAAGATACCCACACCTCCAGATTGGTGGCACAGCACGAAGCATCAGAAACTATCCATGTGCAACTAACAGTGGGTAAAACTGCCTTGCAGTTTATAGTCTGCTACAGACCACCCTCCCAAACCCAGGAACCCCACTCAGCCTTCCTGAGAACACTGGAAAATATGAAGGTCTCTCCAAACACCATTATATTGGGTGACTTCAACTACCCAACCATAGACTGGGAGCATTAATCTAGCTCCAACACCCTAGCCCAAAGGTTCCTAGAATTTATAAACTCAAATGCTATGGAACAACTTGTTACCACTCCCACAAGAGGGGAAAACATACTGGACCTGATCATCACCAACATGGGGACTCTATGCTCCAGACCAGAAGTGTATCCCTCACTGGTAAGATCAGACCATAAACTAATCTCACTGGATATTCACATCTCGACCCCAACCCCTGCCCAGAAAACCACAGTAAAAAACTTCTCTAAAGCAAATTTCACACTCCTCAAAACCGAGGTGGAATCCTTCAAAGCCCCTGGGCCTGTGGAAAATCTGCCCAGACCGCAGAATCCTTTATAAACGCATTCTATGAACACCTTCAGGAATGCATGGATCATGCAATCCCAAATAAAACCAAGACCCAATCATCCAAAGGCAGACATCCTGTCTGGTGGACCCCAGCCATAAACAAACTATACAATAGAAGGAGGAAGCTACTACATGATAGAGCAAAATCCCAAAAAAGGAAGGCATTTCTGATCAGTATTAGCAAAAAACTACGGGCACTCATAAAATCGTCTAAGGCCAGCTTCGAGAGAAAAATTGCACAGGACACTAAGGATAATCACAAGGCTTTCTTTAGTTATGTTAGGAACCTGGGTGGGAATTCCCAGATATGCTCAGAATTAGTCCAAAATGACAAAAAATACACCAAACCCACAGACATTGCCAACATCCTTGCTGACAGGTTCAGCGCAAACTTCTCCCCCCCCCCCCACCCAAAGGGCAAATATCTATCCCAGCAGAGTGCTGCCCCCCTGACATCTCAGATGCTCAGGTAAGAGCCACCCTCTTCAAAGCAAAAAACACAGCATCAATGGAACCAGATGGTGTCCCGGGCTGTGTCCTACATGAACTCCAAGAAGAGCTAAACCCAAACATAAAACTACTGTTCAATCTCAGCCTTACTACAGGATATGTACCCAAAGAGTGGCGTACAGCAACAGTGGTCCCTCTCCACAAAGGTGGTGCCTCAACGGATCCTGGAAACTATCACCCCATAAGCCTGACTAGCTTGGTCTGCAAAGCTATGGAAAGGATCATCATGGACCTCATAAATAAAGATATTGGGGACCTACAGACACTGGATCCTACCCAGTTGGGCTTTGTTAAGGGCAGATCCTGCCTCTTAAACCTGGTAAATTTCTTTGAAACAGTCACCAAGGCCATTGATGAGGGGAAGGTGGTCCACACAGCCTACCTGGACCTTGCAAAAGCCTTCAATACAATACCCACTCGGGCATTATAGATAAGCTCACCAGCTTAAATATAACCCCCTATGTCACTAGATGGGTTGCAAACTGGCTCAAGGACAGAACCCACATGGTTAGAATTGCTGGAGCCATGTCAGACTCCAAACCAGTTACAAGTGGCGTCCCACAAGGCTCAGTCCTGGGACCTCTCTTGTTCGGTATATATTTCTTGGTGGTACAGGCCAACACGGAAGGACTGTGGCTGACCAAGTTCGCAGATGACTGCAAACTGGGCACCATAATCGACTCTCCAGCTGACACAAGCATCCTCCAAAAGGGCCTCATAGAAACAGACAACTGGTGCCAGAGCCATGGCCTCAAGCTAAATGCCAAAAAGTGTATAGTCATCCCCTTTGGCAAAAACAAAGTGCCCACAAATTACCACATAGGTGGTAATCCATTAAGTACAGAAGAAGTAATTAAGGACCTGGGGACGCAAGTTGATAGCAATCTCTCAGTTGACAATCATGTGGCCAAAGTGGTTAGAAACACATTTTATATAGCCCACCTAATCATGATGAAGGGATTCACATCTAGATCAGGGGAGGTCATCGTGCCTCTTTACTCATCCCTCATCAGGCCCATAATTGAGTGCAATGCCCCTTTTGGGATGTACCTTACCAGACACCTGCAGCAACTGGAAAGACCCCAAAAGTACCTCACCAAGAGGATCAAAGGGCTCAAACAGATGCCATATGCTGCCCGGTTAAAAAACTCCAGCTCTACTCAGTGGCATACCGCCTGCTCAGAGGCGATCTGTGCCTGACATATAAAGCCATGTCCAACTCGGAATTAATGGACATGCTGCACCTCAGAAAATCCAAATCCCATGAGCTCTGCTCAGAGACTTGAACCTCAGCACTGAAATAAATAGGACATGCTGGAGGGACAGATTCATAACCCAGAGGCTCCCTTCACTCTGGAATAAAATCCCAGTACAGGTTAGGCAGAGTCCCTCATTGACTCTCTTCAAGAGGAATCTTGATGAGTGGATGGAAGATCGTAGGTTTACCCCGGGTATCACTTCTGTGTCACTGTTAGACAGAGGCACAGTATACTAACCTCAAAAAATGGCATAGCAAAATTAATTTAAAATGGGTGGCGAAAGCCAAACACACTCTGGCTAGGCTTATAAATGCCCTAGGGCAGATAGCCTAGTAGGAACCTATGAACCTATGAACATGGTGTAAGCGCCCATACGTTTAACTGTACATTAGCACCACTTAGCTTCACGCAAACCCACGCAAACCCACTTAAAGCTGCTCAAAACTGCCTTAACCACTCTGTATCTGACAGCCCTTGTTCTGCCCAGCAACAAAATAAACAGCCCTTGCAGAATTGAACCCAGTACCCTGCATGCTATAGTCACAGCGGTTAACCACTATGCCATGACCACTGTGAAGACAGTTGTTTTTCCAATATATCTGTCAATACACATATTGATTAGTATTGAACAATTGCTTTTACTTCCACAATTGTGTAGTACTTGTTATTGATATTACTGTTGCATCACATATGTTGTTATATCATTATGTACACATATCAGATACATATGGTGAGATACAGCTGGGAAGGTATACACAACTCTGATGTTTACACATGACAGGAATATGGATATATACATATACATATGTTGATATAGGTCTACATGTACATACACGTATATTCGTACATATGTCTGTCTACACATCTGTATAGTGCATCATATATATGGTCATGTGTAGATATCTTTGTATATACATATATATGTGTATATATATATATATATATATATATATATATATATATATATATATATATATATATATGTGTATATATATATATATATATATATATATATATATATATATATATATATATATATATATATATACGCACATGCTATTTGTACAGATATATCTATTTATGTCGATATATAGTAGATATCTATGACTATATGTGCATACATATCTATTCAGATATACCTATTACTGTCGATATATATGTAGATATCCATGAGTATGTGTGCATATGCATCTATATATGTATATGTGCAGACATATATTGCTGTGTATATGTATATATTTGTGTATATATATATATATATATATATATATATATATATATATATATATCTATATATCAATCTATGTATGTCGATATGTATATGTGTATATATCTATATAGATATATGGATAAATATATATACAAATATGTTCACCATATGTCCAGAACATGGAGTGAAGTCCTAACTCATCATCAACTGTCCCAACCTCTTAGCGCAATGGGATGCCATGTATGTATTGCAGGCATATATGTAGATTGTTGCTACTGTAATAGGGGTTGTCTTAACAGACATGTTGTGTGTGGGAGGTCACATCTGCTTTTGACATGTGTGCCATTGGCTACTGGCAGACATCCTAAGGACATTATGGTACAGTACCACTGCTAGCACAGTAATGATCCTGTGGTCTACAGAAGAGCTATAACCAATATATGTGGACAGTCTGGCACTCTGTGGTCAGTCCAGAGGTGTACACATATCCCCTTCATGCGAGACATGTGAACCACGCCTCCCAATGTGGATGTTAATAGCCATGTACATGGGTATATGCCGTAAATAGTGGACTACATATACCCACACAGTTTATACATGCACACACACCAGTCTGTCCTGACACATAATATCTGGTGGTGCAGGGGTCACATGGCCACATACTATGCAGTAGTTAGTGACATATATCTGTACAGAATCCCACTGCTTGTCAGAAATACACAACAGTTATGCTGGCCTGGCAGCAGTATGTCTTGCAAATAACTGGACACAACAACCCACTGGGTAATTACACTAGGCTTATAGGCATGTCACAAGGCACTGTGCAAACTACAGGCAGACTGCCACAACACTGGACTACATTTTGTATGGGGGAATACACATGTACCTGTGATTATAGCGGGCTCTACATGCATGTCACAGCACAGAGTAACAGACACCTGTGTGAAAGTGTATACCCACAACCAATGTAAACACAGCCACATATGGTACACAGGCTTAATATGACACTATATGGACTGTCTGATAAACACCATTCTCATATGTGCCACTCACACACTGACCCTACATACACTGGGTCATGGCACTGTGTGGTCTGATGGCTATCTGTGGTATGGGACACATGTGTGTCTGGCCCTACAGACATATGGGCAATAGAGTACCATGCACTGGAGCAGCATGTAACATCAGAAAGAACAGGACCAACAACAATGGGATCTACCACAGTCTGTGCACAGCCCAAGGTACGTATGCGCAATACACATACTGTTGACAATCACCCTAAGTACACAGACCCAGTACTGTACACACAACCACAGAATGGCCAAGCTATGTCCTCAGAAACAACCCCTACTATACATAACATGTCTAGCAATCTCATATCTGACTGGCTTGTTATCAGGTATGATGTCAATAAATAATGGTGTACAGGACATATGCACCTCTTACTGCATGACATATGTACAAAGGTTGACAGACTTGGGGCTGGAGCTATGAAAACTACCCCAATATTGGCATGTTGCTGTGACAACCTTATACATTTACTGTCGTATCAGGGTTTGTTGTGACATATGTCCTATGAGGGATATGAAGTCAGTAACTCTCATGGCTGTCACCATCTACTGATTGCAATCCTCACACTATGCTTCTGCAGTTCTCAGATAGGTGTTCTGTGAGTAACACAAGAAACAAAAGGTTCCACACACTGCCCAGTCTGCAGATGACCCTACAGATGGGAGTTTCCTCAAAAACATAGTACTGTCATGACAGGTATTAAAACATGTAGACCAGCCATATCCACACACACCCTGTTAAACCAAAATTACTCCAAATGCAGAATAGCAACACTTACATTCTGTAGTCATGTCAGGCATGCACCCCTCCTGTGTGTTGGCCTGTTTCCACAGTGTATGTTGTCAGAGGTAAATCTCAAAAAAAATCTGAGATGCTGTTTGCCAAACACCAGATCTAGATCCTGCTCACAGTGAATGGAAAGGCCCAACACCAACATGATGTTCTTAGATATTGGAGTGTGGTTCCATGCAATTGGTTATGGGAATGTTACCACAGCTGTTTCACATGCAATCAGCTAGAGAAGGGCTGCAATTCATGCAGAGGCCATCAGCTGATCATGAGCATCACTTACAAAACACAAGCTGCTGCCTAAGCAAAGCAGGTGTACTTCTCCACATCCACCAGAGGGGGAGTGAGAGAGACAGACAGAGACGAAGCAAGTCAGGAGGGGGTGGGAGAGTAAAACCTAAGCATGTTTGTGTCACACACCTACCAGTACAGGGTTTCAAACCCCTGGCTATGTATTGCTATCACATGTCTATGCAGTTATTGCATGTGCCACATAACTTACATGTTGAGGAGTTGTCCAAATGTATATGTGATGGTGAGTGACATCTGCAACAGTGATATGGTAGCGATAAGGTAGGTGTAGTACATGTGCCTGTCCACATGAACAGGTGTCAGGATCAACACAGCCACACTCTCTCAGGGAGTCATGCACATTGACATACTTGACAGGGTCAGGAATACACTTCCTAACTAGTTAGTTTGCCACAATGCAGTACTGTGCAGTTATCACATGCACCACAGGGGTTATCCGGAGGTTGTATGGGCAAAGGGTATGTTAAGGTGTCTGAAATCAGACAGCATGCTTCAGTATGCCAATAGGAGTTGTATTGAGTGTGAATGTTGTCAAAAGCATCATACATCACACACACAGACACAGGGTGCCAGTACTGACATGCATCAGTGCATTGCTTCACGGTGTATAGTGGTTGACTGTGCCAGAAGGCTATACAAGGCTCAATGAAGGGTATACCTTGGCATCAGGCCACATGACAATAGTCTGCAGTGTGGCTCAGGGGTGTAGTGTCTGGATTGGCCCACACATGTGGGTATTGTATTCACTATCCAGTCACCTGGGTTACTGTTGTGTGTGGCTAGTGCTGTGCAATGCTTGCCATGTATGTGTTCTTTAGTCCATGACATGGACATTGTCTGGGATGTGCACACATCCCACATACATGTACAGTGACATATAGAACTGTACCTGGGGTGTCTGGCCCATGTTGTGTACACGGATTGTTATCATCAGATGTGCCAGTCCTGGCCTCATGTGGTGGGAACTGGTAATGGACAGCAGGTTGACCCTGCACCTACACTGATAGCATGATACAGGTATTCCCTAGTGTCAGTGTCATCTGTCCATACGGTGCATGTGTTTAAGGCACGGTATGTCCTTTGTGGGTCATATTTGCTGGCACCACAGGTGTTGCAGGTGTCCAATGGGGAACATAGTGAAGGCTCACTGTCTGCATGTACGTGCCTATTGTTCTGATGGACAGGGTGCCATGCCCTCTGTAGTCCACTGCAATCACACCATGGTTACTATCTGTGGGCAATATGCAGGGTACTACCAACATAGTGGTTGTTGCCTAGGCAAGTGTGTTTGTGTATGACACATGGGTTGAGAGTGTTCTATGGGTAATACAAGGGTTGCTAACTTTGTTCGCCAGGCCTTGATGTCACATGTAGGGGTATGGATTAGCATCCCAGCTTCTTGGCTATTTCACATCTGTTATCCTTGTAAGGTGGACATTGTGACATATAATAAGGCCACCATATAAGAAATTTGCAAAACCCGCTCCACTATGAGTCCAGTTGTTACACAGTCACAGCCACCTCCACACAAGATACGAAAGACAAACACGGACACACAGTTGCCATGTCTGGGATTAGAACTCCTACCTAACTAGTTTATCACCCTACAGCATTATGGAGTTATAGGACGTGACATGGAGATTACTGGAGTACTCCTTCCCCAAAGGTGTATTTCACTAGGAATGACATCAGCAGGCTTGCCAAAGTAGGTCAATGGAGGTTGTAGTGACCATGAATGGCCTCAAGAGCATTGCACCCTACACAGACAAAGAAACACACACACATACATCCACAATTTCCATGTCTAGGAATAGAACCCTACCAAATTACTATATCACACTACAGCATTGCGCTGTTATAGGATGCACCATGGTGATTACTGGGTACTCCTTTCCCAAAGGTGTATTTCAAAGTGAATGGCATCAGCAGACTTGCCAAAGTAGAGCATTTGAAATGTAGTGAGTGTGACTAGCCTAAAAAGCATTGCTACCTACACAGGTAGAGACACACACATACAGTTGCCATGTCTGGGATTAGAACTCCTACTTAACTAGTTTATCACACTACAGCGTTACGCAGTAATAGGGTGCACCATGGAGATTACTGGAGTACTCTTTCCCCAAAGGTGTATTTCACTGGGAATGACATCAGCAGGCTTGCCAAAGTAGGCTGTAGTGACTGTGAATGGCCTCAAATGCATTGCACTTTACACAGACAAAGAAACACCACACACATACATCCACACTTGCCATGCCTGGGAATAGAACCCCTACCAAACTACTATAGCACACTACAGCATTATGCTGTTATAGGATGCACCATGGTGATTACTGGAATATGCCTTTCCCAAAGGTGTATTTCAAAGTGAATGACATCAGCAGACTTGCCAAAGTAGGGCATTTGAAGTGTAGAGAGTGTGACTAGCCTAAAAAGCATTGCTCTCTACACAGACAGAGACTCACACACACACACACACACACACACACACACACACACACACACACACACACACACACACACACACACACACACACACACAGTTGCCATGTCTGGGATTAGTTATAGGACGCACCACAGAGATTACCTGGCTACTCCTTTCCCAAAGGTGTATTTCAAAGTGAAAGACATCAGCAGGCTTGTCATAGTAGGGCTATGGGGAGGGCAGTGTGTGCATGGGCCATAACCCATTCATCTAGAGGTAGACACACCACTGTCAGGCATACACAGGTTTATATTCCACAGGTACATGTATACAACTACTAGATGACTACTGCCTTGTACAGTCATGTTGCACAGCTAGCACTTGCACCATATAATCTTTAATGCTGAGGGATACCAGTGGCTAATTTCTACAGTGAGTGACATGTACCCATCATGTAGTTGTAGCCATTTGGCTGTGTGCTGGGTGGGACAGGCCTCATGATGGAAGGCTCTTTGTCACTGTCACTTTCTTCCACACATCTATGTATGTGTACTTTTGGCATATTATAGTGTGTTGTCCTTGGATATATGTGTGTATTCCTATCCAATGTCTGTGCAAAGCATTACTGGTGCATACAGAGGAGTGTATGCACTATCCTCTGCAGCTGTCAGATATGTATGGTCCACTGTTGTTGGCAGACATAGGCTTCATTTGTTTAAGTGTGTAAGCATGCCCAGTATGCCCTTCTGTATTGAATGTGTGGATCCATTCCAGGTAGTTTCTACTCCAGTGCAGACCTTTGTGTTCTACACCTACAGCTAGCAAACTGTTTCTGCAGGATATCTGTAGATCAGTTGGCAATATGGGGTCAAAGTATGCAAGGGATAGTGTGTACTGTAGGTGATTCTGTCTATGCTGCTTCTGCTACATCGTACTGGTGTTAGCAGAGATATTCAGACATGTGTACTGTTATACACTGTGATGTTTCATGTCCTCAAGTACTGTCAGGTGAACATTTATGCTCATAGTGATGCCCTGGGGAACACAGGATGAATGCAGCTATGTCCAGTATTGTGGTCAAACATCTACATATTCATGGAAAGTTATGCCATTCTGGATGGAGAACTGCCAGACACTTGCTGCTGGGTCTGTGTATCCAGTTTAGTATCTTGGTGTAGTGATGGCAGAGGATCCCAGTCTTGTACATCCATTGACGTGACAGTATGGCCTTTTCTTGCTGTGGCAATACCTCACAGCTGTACAGATTCACACAGGTTACCCAGAGGCAGGGTCATATGTCAGGACATTATCCCTACTGTGGTGTACGGGCAGGTTTGTAGCCACCCATTTTTGTGTTTGCAGCCAGGGATATTATGTGCACACGGCTGTGTGTCGGATCTTGCACATTCCATGCTGCCCATGCTCCCACCCCACCATCTATTATTCTATCCTCTTCCATACATTATGCATACATTCTCTGATACTTTCCCTATAGTAATCACCTCATCACAGCTGTGTTTTGGTGTTGGTCCACGGTTCATGCAGTGGGACATGGTGGACATGTTACTGTGGTTTGTTCACATGGCCTTGCATATGGTTTATGTGAAGTGTGTTATGTTGTTATTTGGGTGTCCATGACATAACATACATTGGCAGTACGGGTGAGACACAGGCCTTTGGTAGAGGCCTGTATGCCATTTGGTGTTGATGCAGGCCAACTGTAGTAGGCCGTTGCATTCTGTCAGTCCTACAGTCCCAGACTGCCATACAGTATATTTCCCTGGGGTGACAGTTTAGGTGTGCTAGGTGTTCATGCCAATACTTTCTATCAGTATTGATTATGTGGTGTGGATGCTGGCAGGGTGCTGCTTACAGCTATGGACACACCTGCATGGGACACCTGTGCTGCATGCTGCATTCTTTCACTATTGCCATACACAGGTGTGGGTCATATTGTACCCAATCCCAACAGCAGGGATAAGACTGGAGAGGTACCTGTGGGTGGTGTTTGGGTGAGCTGGGTGCATGTGTGCTATGGATACTACTTGCATCTGACTCACAGATATGCATGGGGCATTCCAGTTATGCTGGCTTGTGCAGGGACATCAGCCATTTCCCAATACATTAGTCTTATCACCTTTGTGATCTGCAAGTGTTCGGCTAGACAACATCGGTATTCCCTACTACAAGTCCAGATAATGTGATGCATACCTGTATGTACAATTCCAAGGGTGTGTCCATTTCATGGTTACACATTATATACTGTATGTCTGGGGTACTTTTCCCTTTGTACTGCTTGTATATCTAGCCCAACAGTCATGCCATGTCCATCTTTCAGATGGTGACACATATTACTGCCATACATTTACAATGGCTTACTGCTAGCATGTGTTATACTGGGGAGCATTGTCTTTGGCACTGCAGTTGTGAGGACTTGGCCCTGTCATCGGCAGTAGTGGGCAATGGCCACCAGGTCAAACCTTAACATGCATACATACTGACCACTCTCACACAATATAAAGCACGCACCAACCTAACACATGCATACCTGCATATTGTACAAATGCTACAATGGATCCTGCTACCTTGGCCACCTCAGGACATCTGTGCTCCACTGGTATTATACCTACACATACATGTTACTACATGTCTACATCAGATTGGAAGGGGGCACACCTGACTGTTATTACATTTCTACATAGGATTGGGGAGGCACGCCTGACTGTTACTACAGTTCTACTTAGGATTGGAGGGGCACACCTGACTGTTTCTACATTTCTACATAGGATTGGGGGGGCACACCTGACTGTTACTACATTTCTACTTAAGATTGGGGGGGCACACCTGACTGTTTCTACATTTCTACATAGGATTGTGGGGGCACACATGACACTTGTACACATTTGCTATGACTGTACTGGTATGCCAGGTACTCCATTTCATTCTGTATTCTAACCTATCATGCTGACTAGATGCATATCAGTGTATTACAGGTATTAGGTTTGATTGACCTACATATCAGTTTCTGACTTCCTACCCTTCAGAACTAACATCCCACTACCTGACCTTGTGTAGTCTGTCTGTGTAGGCCTGGGGGGGGAGGTTACCCATAGGGATCATTCGGAAGCATTAGCACAGTCTTTGTTTGTGTTTATCTACACCTGTCCTGCTGGCTGAGACTTTTGATGGGTATGTGAACCTCCCTGATATGGGCACACGTGTGGCCCAGCACATTTCTTGCAGTGGGTTTTGTCACCATGTGTAGTACTGGCTACTATGGTGACACCAGTATTTGTTACAAATCTCATGCTGCCACTGTAGGTGTCTACTATCTGCTGGAATCCCATTCAGCCACCCGTTTCCCTTGCATGCTCACATCCATACCATAGATACAAGTAACAACACATACTACTCCATTCAGCAATTGGAAGTAGAGTGACTTAGCTCACGGGTGTGCCAGTATTGAGGATGGTGCTGGAGGGCTGCCTATGTCGGATGCACACAGTACACTCCCTATACATGGTTGAGCACAGGTAGTGTCATATTTGGCATCCCTTTTAGTGTATGTGCGAGTAAGAGAGAGGTGTCATTCCCTGGGTCCTTACTGTGTCAGTGTATGTGCTATGCGTTGCCTCTTTGCCAAGGCCAGGGCATACTGGGCACACCTTGGGGCAGGCTCAGGTTGCTCCTCCTCTGCATCACTCTGTGTCTGTACATGCTTTGGCACTGGTGGGGGGCTGTGTGGCCCTGCCCCATGCTGTTCCTGCTGCAGCTGTTTCCGCAGGATCATATTGTGTAGCATGGCACATACCATGACAATTTGAGTACATGCAGCTGGTGAGTACTGCAAGGTTCCACCGGATGTCCAGGTACTGGAACCATGACTTGAGCATCCCAAACACATGTTCTATTATAATTCTGGTCTGTGCTTGTGCCTCATTATGGAGTCCTTGTTCGGGTGTGTGTGCATTTCTGATGGGTATCATCAGCCATGGATCCAGTGCGTAACCAGCATCCCCCACTAGGTGACTGTAAGGGATGTCCCCACTGGCAAATCTCTGGTACAGCTGCATCAGATGTCTGATGTGGGAATCATGATAGCTTCCAGGGCAGCCAGCACACACATTCATTATAATGCCCTGGGCACACGACCTGGCAGTTGATGGAGGGGAAGCCCTTGCGGTTGATGTAGACCCTACCCTGCTTACCGGGTGGTGCTTTGATGCATGTGTGTGTGCAGTCTATAGCACCCACTACCTCAGTGTATTCTGCTATTTGGTGGAAGAGAAGCTTATTGCTGGCCAACACCTCACGGGTGTTGAGGAAATATGCGTGCTCACTGGCATGTGCTGACATGGCATCCAGGAACTGGTGGAATACCCTGGATGCTGCTACCTGTGAGATCCCCATGATATCCCCAGTTGGCCTTTGGGAGGTACCTGTGGCTAGTATTCCTAGGTGTACACATACCTTGGTATCCACTGGGATGGGTACCCCTCTGTTAGTTCTGTGTGTCAGGCGTAGCTGGCACAGCTCAACAATTTGCTGTAGGAAGTCCGTGTCCACCCTATAGTGCTCGTCTGTCTCCAGCTCATGTAGCCCCTGGTAGGTTACCCTAGGTCTGTACACCCTTCTCCATCTCCTCACTGTGGGTGGTCGACAGCATTCTCATCCTCACCACCCTCAGCCTCTTCCACATGTTGATGTCTGATAGCTGCTGCAGCCCCTATCATTTTGTTGTTTTTGTTTGTTAAAATGTCCCCACATCAATACACTGGTGGTGTAGAATATGTTGGAAAAACCAGAGGGAAAGGTATTTGCATAGTTTATAGTAGTGTTCTGGGCTGGGCTGGTCTGCTGCCTGTGTAATTGTCTGATTCTGACACATTTCACCTACCAGCTATGCTAGTTCTCCTTGATTACCTTCCTACTGCTGTTTTCCCTTCCCATTGCCTTCCTGTTTAAGCCAGTGGGGGGGGGGGGGGGCGCTGCACAAACATAGTGCTCAAATGTGCACATAGCTGCTATTTCCTGGTTTACTTTTTTCCCTTTAAAACCCGGTGAGCACCACGCACACCCGCTTAGGCAATGTAAAGAATGCTAGTCAACCTCAGACACACCCCCTTGCTTAGCTCTGCTAAGCTAAGGGCAAACCCGAGCCACAGGGCTCCAATCTGCTTACATTATGCCTGACACCCCCCCTATGATGTCAGCTAACTCCTAGGCTTGCACCAAGCTATTTCTGCTCTTACACTGTTGGGTGCTGACTAGCATTGAGGAGAAATCTGGGATTCAGTATCATTCCCCTCATTTGCATAGGATTGCCTGTTGATGCATAGTTACAGGTCTCACACTGAGCCTCCCCCCTTAGCAACCACTATTCACTGGCTATGTTGTCTTCTGCCTGCCATTGAGTATAATGGCAAAATAGTGATTTTGGTTAGAGTGCTTATTTTAGTTTTTTTTTTTTATTTTTCGCCTGATCCCGTTTGTGCACCATTGCCCTGTGCTTAAACAGCCGGAATCAGCTAAACAAAATAAGAGTTAATTTTTTTTTGCAACTATTTTCCATGCCAATGGCCATATATTTGGCCATTAGCATGCTTTCAGCATAATATCCACCCTTTATTTGTAGCTGTCATGGCTCCATTTTGTAGTTTGCAGAAATGTACTCGGTTACTAACCGAGTACATTTCTGCAGATTACACTAGTCCTGCACGGCCAGCTGCCAGCTTCATGGATCACAAATTCACCTCATTTGCATGGATTTCACCTGCAAATGGGGTAATTTGCATACAGGTTCTGAGTCCATGCAGGACTAGTGCAGGAGCATTCATGCACATCCCTACAGCTTATTCCTGGATTGCACGGCAGACATATTGCCTGCTGGAGCTCCTGCACTAGTTCGGACAACATGCAGGGCTTGCTGAATCCGAGGGAATGTTTCAAGGTGTTAATGCAATTCTGATTAACTTTGATTAGTGAGAGGTAAATGGAACATTTTTGTTAATGTCTACTTATCCTTCATGTAAATAAAGGGTCTTTATCAGGGCTTCCAACTTCTTCTGTCTTCCAAAGACCTGCTGGTAGGTGAACTTGTGATCCTCAAAATTACATGTATATGTGATGGCACATTAGTCTGACTTCCCTTCCAGAATTAGTTCTCGGCTATGAATCCAGTGCTTGCTTGAATAAGCTGCAGATTCCCAGAAGGAATTGGTAAAAGAAAAAAAGGAAAGAAACTTTAGCAAAGTGTGTGAATCAGAATGGAAATGAAATCCTTTCATTGCCATGAGCTAGATTGCTGGAAATGGCATGTTTTAGTAGAGAAGTTATTAAGCTTGTTAGACAGCAGCTGTTACATTTATTATTCTCTTCTAATTAGAGTTTATTTCTTAGGGTTGGTGATGCTAGTGGATGGGAATCTCTGAGTAACATATTAAATCTTCTAGAACATTTTCTGATTGGTTAATAGTGTTACTTTGGAGATTCCTAGTCAAGACTGCTTTGCATGTCTTAATGTCAAGATTTATTCTATTGTGAAGAATTTAATATGCTTGGGAGACATGTTGTAGGGTGCTTACTTTGCATAAGAAAGGAGAAAGGTTATCTGGCCTGTAAAGGTTTAATAATCTAGTTTTCTGCTAGTGAGACTGATTAGTAAGCATCACAACAAAGACGGGATGTCTAACATTTTTGATGCTGTCAGATGGTAGACACACATAAATAGCAAGTTAAGGAGAACATGTACATTTATAAATGATTAGTTTATTTATTAACTTTTTATTTATTTATTCATTTATTTGCATTTGTTAAGTAAAATAATACACATGGTTAATTTCCCCATTTTACCAAGGATTAGGGAGCAAATATTGTCAGGACCTGATATAACAAACACACTGTGAACATAAAAATGTAAACTGTGTAACAGGCTATGTATATAACTGAAATTATAAATGCTTGAATGTCAAATGTAGATTTAATAATAAGCAACAGATGCAGTAAAATATAACATTTTTAGAAGAAAGAAAGATTATATGTATTAATCACAGTATGTTTCAAATTGTAAAAAAAAGTGATAAAAGTATAGGTTTAAATCAGAAAATGTAACAAAAGGGAAGAGAAGGTCCAGATGAGACACAACAAAATGATAGAAGAGGAAAGAGGATAGAAAAAAATGATGTAGAGGAAAATGGGAAAAAATGTAAAAAGAAGTATAGATAGCTTAGAACAACTAAAGCAGTGGGAATCAAAGGTTATAGTATCTGTGTAATGTGTGGTTGACATTAGACAGTTATATTGGTTAGGAGTATATCAGATGAGTCTAAACATAATTTATCACATATTCTAACTTGGATTTGCGGAATAACAACACATCCAGTTGTTTATTAGATACTTTTTAATATTTGTGTTCAAAATATATGAATTTGGGCTATTACTGTGATTGTCATTGCCTTTTCATTTATGCATGGCTACAAAAACAAGTTGGAGGGCTATGGCTTGAAAACAAGGAGGGACCTAGGGTGAACTTTATTCACCACTAATGACTGTAGCATCCTGACCATAATATTTGTGGTACGTGGAAGTTAGAGAAAAAATGTGTAGGAATTACTCTGTATTACAGTACTAAGTGTCTAGCATTTTAAAGTATGAGCTGTAAAACACATTCATTCCTACCCATTTTTTCTCTAACTTCATGTATGTTAGAGCAGCTAAAGGTCTATGTACAAAAAGAATTAAGATGGGTTATTCCAATCATAGCCTTTTAGTTATGTGTTCTTAAAATGCATATCAATATTTACTTCTTGTGCTTTGGGCTATTAAGGTGAATTTCATAAGATCCATTTTTTGAACAAAGACTTTAGAGGACTATGATTGGGTCTCTGATTATAACCAACTTATTATGTGCTGGAAAAGCAGACATCAAGAAATTCACCATGAGATTGGTGACTCTTGACATCCTTGTTGGGAACACATAATAAAAGTTATGACTGGAGTATTGGGAGGATCCAATTATAATTCTTTGTAAGCATGGAGCTTTATCTGCTCCATGTACTACCATTTACAAAAAAGAGTAGAAGCATAAAGTGCTTTACAACTCTGAAAGTCATCAAACACTTTAGACAGTGGGCATAAGAAAAGTTTCACTCTAAGGAAACTAATGGCTATAAGAATTCTAAGACACTTCACTTATTTAAATGTGTGGCAGTTTGAAGCATCTAAAAGATTGAAAAGTTGTTTCAGATTCAGCCAATGTTTTGTGGTGGTTGGCACTGACAGCAGTTAAGCTCTAGAGGAGCTTAACACCTCTTAGATGTGCTTAATATAAAACTTGTTTGGCACATTTCTGATATCAGAAAGGTGGTTAATAAGTCTGTCTTGTCCTGATTTCAGAGTATAATCATAGTGCTCCATGCACTACAAGTGGGTATGATCAGAGACCCAGCCATAATACTTCATACTACATGACTATAATTTTAAACATTAACCTTTAAAGAGTTTACCTTCATATTGCTTAGGTATATAACCATGTTTTACTTATATAAAACTGCTGCTTCTACTTGTGCTGTATTTTCCCATTATGTATCACCGTGTGGTAGCTATGTAAAAAAATACTGATTGCAACATTTTACTATAACTTCTGTAAATGGATGGTTTTGGTTGGGTCTCCACTGAAAAAGGAAATATTGTCTAGTCAAACCATCCTTGTTAAAACTTACTAAAAAATAAATAACTTACATATTCATTATGTAAATTAAGATTAACTATACTATACTTGTCTAGGCTTGCCATATGAATATGACATTTGCAGTCGCATAAAATGTCAAAATTTATTATACACACACACATACACATACACATAAGAGTGGGAACTAAACCTTCTATTTAAGGGGTAAAATAAAACATTTCAGAGCTTTACTGGAAAGCCTCACCCAGATTTTGCTATAGTTTGCTGTTAAGGAAAGGTTAGTTTGCTTTTATTTGTTGTATTTTGTATTACTTTATTGCCTTTTTCTATTTTGTATACTGTGATTTGTTTTATTTTTACTGTGTTTTACTTGTATTCTGCTTTTAACTGCATATTAAAACTTGAAAAGAGACCACAGCTCTGTCTCTTGTGAGTCAGACAGAAATTATTCTCACCCTCCCACCCAGTTACTGTTGTGTTCTTAAACACCACTGTCTTTCTAGTTGCCTGACCTTTATGTTAATTTGATCATATATCTCATTTCCTCTCTGCTTTTACTGGCTGGTGTGAGTAAGCACAAAATTATCATTTTGGGAAATCACTCCTCTTCAACTATTTAAATTTATTGGCCATCCTACTGTATTCCATAATACTAGAATACAAAAGTGACCACCCCTTTTCAATCTATCTTGCTGTTTTCAAAATAGTGACTCTCCACTAAAATTTAACTTTTTAGACAGATAAAACTTAAGTCATCTACTTTCACATCTAACTCCTCTAGTGCACACTGCAGTGTTTAGGATAAACCATTTTGTCTTCTTACCTTTAAGCATCTATTGCAAGACCATCAGTTATTGGACAGCCCACATTCTGCCTCTCAGTAATCATCTTGGGCTTAGTGCTTCTGTTTTCCCTGGCTCCTGGTGAGAGAAGGAGTGCAGTTACATTATTTCCTGGAGACTGCTGATCACCAGAAAGCTTAATAACTGCTTTATAGGTGACAACTTGGAATCTGTGCTTATATTCTGATCCTGGTGAGAGTAGGAAGAGAGTGCATTGATTCCTGACTCTTTCTGGTTGGAGAGTGAGTGTCTGTGCATAACATATCTGATTGGTATGGTTGCTATTTGAGGTATCTACCAGAAAAAGGCTACAAGCATGCAGACCCTTGCATCATCTGGGACAAGACTGTGGATCACCAAATAGTCTCTGGCCTGCTTCTCTTCTTGGGATTGGTGCTAACATTTTGCTTCTGGTGAGAAAAGAAGCAAAGGAGTATTGTATCCCAACAGAGTGAAGCTGTGCTGAGACCAGCATTAGTAGTAGCCAGGCAGTAGCCATTCACGTGACTCCCTTCTTTTCATCATTCTTGACAAGCTAATTCTTTATTTTTCAGTAAGTAATGCTTGATTTCTTTCCAACTTCAGAACATCTGCCTAAATACTTCATCCTTAAATTTTCAGTGTCTACTTAATAGTTTCCCCTCAAGTGTTTGGCAGTGCTCTGTACAGACTCAAATACCTTGAGTGACATTTTACCTGTAAAAGGAATATAGAAGGAAACAGCTCCAGTACTTAGTAATAATGACCATCCCTCCTGGCATGTCTAAAGGTCAGTTCTCTGTGCCTTCTCCCATTAACCTGGTGAACTTGGGAATTCTGAGGCAGTGTAGCAATTGCCTTATGTACACAGATAACACTCTCCTCTTACCTCCCAACACTCAGACTTGTGAGAGATACACTTAATATCCAAATTGGAAGCCATGCACTCTCAAGCCAAGTCAGGAATAGCTGGTTAAGAGGAGAAGGTCAACACCTGCACCACACCACATGGAACACATAGCCCTCCAGAACACCCACCATCACAGCTCTCACATAAAAACACAAACCACACACTGGCCTTTGCAGAGGCTCTCAATAGAAATCTACCCAAACAGCAGAGACCTCCAAGGCAGAAATATACTCGACCACCACAACACAGCACAATCCACAAGACACATAGCTCGCCTACACAGAGTGCTCCTCAATCTAAGCCCCTAAGGCAAAACAGCTTTACCAATACACAAATCATAGGTTACTCAATAGTGAGGCACACTGATGTTTCACTTAGTAGGTTGAGTAAGGAGAAGGTAACCATCAGCTGTCTATCAGGTGCCAGAATCTGACACATAACACACCCACTCAGGTCACTCCACAACAATACAAGTATGACTCTTATCAGTCTCCATGTGGGTGTGAATGACCTGAGATGCACCTCCCTGGACTACATGAAAAGAGACATGGAGGAGCTCTCGGATTATGTGGCCCAGGCAGGCATGACCCTAGCCCTGTGCAGCATCCTACTGTCGCCCAAAATGATACCGCCGTACAAGAAGAAAATTATTGACTTCAACAATTGGCTAAGTTTCTGTTGTCATTCTAAGGAGATCCAGTATCTGTCTGCATGAGATGACATGACTGACAGACCTCAATGCTTTGCCAGAGATGGCCTGCATCTGTCACCCCTGGGTTGCCGGATACTGGCGAAGGCTCTTGCCACCACTATAGTGCCTTTTTTAGGCAATGTTCCAAAGACCAAATTGCCACCATAACAGGGATAAATAAATGTAATCTGAGGGTCATGCTGCTCAATGCTAGAAGTCTAAATACACTTGCTCAAAGCACTCCTCAAAATGGAGAACATTGACATTTATGCTGTAACAGAGACCTTGTTTAAAGCAGCAGAAAGCACCCCTGTGCTACCAGACTATAACTCATTCCACACCTTTCGCCCCAGATCATGGACTGAAGCTCCAAAGGCAGTGGTGTCTCCATATTCATAAAGGATATTCACACCTCCAGACTAGTAGCCCAGCATAATGCAGCTGAGATACTTCAGGTACAACTAACATTGGGTAAGATGGTAATTCAGGTCATAGCCTGCTATAAGTCCCCAACCATGTCCCAAGACTCTCACTCCACATTCCTAAGCACCCTAGAATTTATCACGGTCCAACCCAACACTCTCATACTAGGTGACTTCAACTACCCCTTCATTAACTGGGAAAACTACTCATGCACCAATACACTGGCCCAACGCTTCCTGGAATTCATCAATTCCAATGCCCTGGACCAGCTCATTCTTACCCCCACTAGAGGAAGCAACATCCTTGACCTGGTTATTACAAACATGGGCAACCATTGTTCTACACCAATAGTCAATTCCTCCCTGATTAGATCCGACCACAAACTAATCACCATGGAAATCCACATGTCATCCACCCCCCCCCCCACAAAGGTAACCACTATGAAAAACTTCTCCAAAGCTGACTTTGAGCTCCTAAAAACACAGGTGGCTAACTTCACAGCACCCATGTCAATGGAAAATAGATGCATGACTGTTGAATCATACACCAATGCAATGTACAAATGTATATAAATGCATAAAATAGCCATATACAACAGAACCAAGATGCACTCCTCCAAAAAAAGGAAGCCTATCTGGTAGTCCCCTGCCATTAATAAACTCTACAACAGAAGGAAGAAACTGTTGCAGAAAAAGGTGAAGTTCCAAGACTGGAAAAACTCCCTTATTAGCCTCAACAAAAAGTTGAGATCCCTCATCAAAACCTCTGAAGCTAGCTATGAAGGCCAAATTGCGGCAGACACTAAAAACAACCACACAGCCTTCTACAGTTATATCAAAAATCTCCACGGCAATACCCAGGTTTGCTCAGAGTTACTGCACAATGGTACCTCCTATACTGAGCCAAAGGATATTGCCAACATACTTGCCCACAGATTCAGTGTCACCTTTACCCCTCTCCCCCACCCCAAAGGACCAATCACAATACCGGAGGAATGCCAGGCACCCAGTATTACTGCAGCACAGGTTAAAGCTGCATTGTCCAAGGCCAATAATACAGCTTCCATGGGACCCGACAATATCCCTGGATGTGTTCTAAATTAACTACAAAGTGAACTGGCACCACATCTGTGTGCACTGTTCAAACACATCCTCACCTCAGGCTTTGTCTCTACAGAATGGCGCACTGCTACAGTCATCCCTCTCCATAAAGGGAGTGCGACTATAGACCCTGGGAATTATTACCTCATTAGCCTGACGAGTCTGATATGTAAGGCTATAGACCACAGCGTCATGGACCTAATTAACAAGGATATAGGAAATCTCCAAACTCTCGATCCCATGCAATTTGGTTTTGTGAAAGGTAGATCATGCCTGCTCTACCTGGTTGACTTCTTTCAGTCAGTCACCAGAGCTGTAGATGAGGGCAAGGCAGTTCATACAGCCTACCTTGATCTGACCAAGGCCTTTGATATCATTCCCCACTCAGGAATTATTGATAAACTCACCAAACTAGGCATCAACCCCTATATCACTAGATGGGTTGCAAATTGGCTCACAGATCGAACCCACATTGTGAAAGTAGCGGACTACAAGTCAGACTGCTGACAAATCACCAGTGGAGTCCCACAGGAATCCGTCTTGGGTCCTCTCTAATTTGGGATCTTCTTCTCAGAAGTCCAGGTCAACATGGAGGGACTTTAGCTGACCAAGTTCACAGATGACTGCAAGCAAGGAGCCATTATTAACTCCCAAGTGATGTTGACATCCTACAGAAAGGCCTCACTGTGACCAGTGACTGGTGCTGAAATCATGGCCTTAAGCTTAATGCCAAAAAATGCGTCATCATCCCATTTGGGAAAAACTAAGTTCCACTAATTACCAAATCGATAGGACCCCAATGAACACTGAAGGTGTTATAAGAGATCTGTGGACACAGGTTAACAGCAACCTCTTCTTCAACCACCACATTGCCACTGTGGTCAGAAAGTCCTTCTGTGT
Source organism: Protopterus annectens (assembly GCF_019279795.1). Classification (NCBI taxonomy): domain Eukaryota; kingdom Metazoa; phylum Chordata; order Ceratodontiformes; family Protopteridae; genus Protopterus; species Protopterus annectens. The sequence goes on along the minus strand of NC_056729.1, from coordinate 1,106,544,058 downwards.
GGCACATGTCATTACCAAGGGTTTTGCATCCAGGAAGAAAGAGGTCATCATCTCTCTCTACTCTTCCCTCATTAGGCCAATCATCGAGTATAATGCCCCATTTGGCATATACCTCACACATGCAACAGCTGGAAAGGCCACAAAAGTACTTCACGAAGAGGATCATAGGCCTTAAACACATGTCATACATGGACAGACTCAAAAAACTCCAGCTATTCTCTGTCTCATATCGTCTACTAAGAGGTGATCTCTGCTTGACTTACAAAGCCATGTCTGACCCAGCTCTGTTAGAAATGCTACATCTAAAGAAATCCAAATCCCTTCACACAACATGCTCCAGAGAACTCAACCTCATTGCCACACTCAACGGAACATGCTGAAGGACCAGGTTCATAACCCAGAGACTGCCCATGCTCTGGAATAGACTTCCCATACATGTCAAGCACAGCACCTAACTGCCCCTCTTCAAGTGAAATCTTGAAGAGTGGATGGGAAATAAAAAGTTCACCCCAGGGATCACTCCAGTGACTCTACTTGATAGAGGCACAGGGAACTAATGTCGGGTGGCATGATGCCAGGGCACTTCTATGGGCTAGGCTTGTAAAGGCTCCAAGGCCATTAGCCTAGTACACACCTATGAACCTATACGTAGTAGGAAAACACAAACACACATGCACAAGATAAACTACAAAATAAAAAAAAAATCAACCTTCCACAGTGCATGCTCTGAGACATGATCTCAGAAAATGCAAATAAAAAGCAAAGTTTTTGCAGGAAGTGCAAGCACCCCTGGCACTGCTAATTACATATACCAGCTCTGAGACCCCTGCCACTGCTAATTACATATACCAGCTCTGAGACTCCTGCCACCTGATAGTTACATATTCCAGCTCTGAGACCCTTGCCACCTGCTGAGTACATATACCAGCTCTGAGACCCCTGCCACCTGCTAATTACATATACCAGCTCTGAGAACCCTGCAACCTGCTAATTACATATACCAGCTCTGAGACACCTGCCACCTACTAATTGCATATACCAGCTCTCAGATCTGTGCCACCTGCTAATTACATATAACAGCTCTGAGAACCCTGCCACCTGCTAATTACATATACTAGCTCTGATATCCTTGCCACCTGCTAATTACATATACTAGCTCTGAGATCCCTGACACCTGCTAATTACATACCACCTCTGAGATTGACTAATACTTGGTAATGGATAATATCTTAGCCTTGTTGACAACTTTTCTATCAATCAAATTAGGCAAGCAGGAAGGTCAACAAATTTACGGGGAACCATGTAACCCCACAGAAGTTGTACCTCCCTAGACACAGCTTATGATGAATGAAAAGTAGAAGCCCACCCTAGAAAAAGTAAGAATAGCACTAAGGAAATGAACCTAGGGAAAACAGCAGTTTCAGAAGAGGTCACAGCACATATGATCAAGATGTTGAGAGAGATAGAGAGAAATGAGTCCTAATGGTACTTAACAGTATGGAGAGAAAGGAGTGCCCTAGATGACTTGAGAATAAACATACTTGTACCAATGTACAAGAACAAAGGGGACATATGCAACTATGTGCAGTATAGAGGTATAAAACTCCTGTCACACTGTATGAAAGCTATGGAAAGGGTGATTGATAAATAGAGTAGTAGAAAGTAAAATGGTAAATAAGCAGTTCAGATTTAGATCAGGATTTGAACAGTCCTTCAATCTTGAAAGTCTCAGAAACATTCATAGAATTAGTGCCAGTTCTGTACAAGGACCCAATGACTCAAATATGAACAGCGTTCTGTAGCAGGCAAGTCAGAGGGGACAGATCAAAAAAGTTGCTATATGCAGGTGATGTAGCAGGAACCTCAGCAAATGATGGGGGAATTGAATCCTAAACTGAAGGCATATGGGATTATAATTGAACATAGATAAGACAGTGGTAATAGCAGCAAATGGGAAAACTCAGAAGAAGATGAGAACTGAGATAGAAGGGAAAATAGTGGAACAGGTTAACAGCTATCTGGCAGGGGTGGTTGAGGAGAAGGGTAATCTGAATGAGGAGGCCAATGCTAGAATCAGAGGGGCTACAGCCAACTGATACAGACTGTCAGGGGTAGTAAATGACAGAAGAATGATAAAAAGTTGAAAAGTAAGGTGTAAAAAACAGTGGTGTGACCAGTACTACTGTATGAATCAGAAACTTGGGCAGTAAAGGAAGAACAGCTGAGGAAGCTAGAGGTGATGGAGACACATGAATAAATGAAGACATCAGAGTAGAAACCAAATTATCTCCTATTATAGAGAATATCAGAGAAAACAGATTACAGAGGTTTGGCCACAATGTGTGGAAACCAGAAGACAAAATGGTGGAAAAGTTTTGGGACAGAGAGAAAGAAGGCAAGAGGAACTGAGGGCATCTAGCAACGTTTTGGATGGATTGTATGAGAGAGGACTTGTGACAGTCGGGCATAACTGTCAAAAAAGCTAGGAGAATGGCATTGGAATGAGAGAGAGAGAGATGGCAACAATTGACACCACACATCTAGAAAGTGAGGTAAAGAAAATTGATGATGACGATGATGACATACATATATTTATATATATATATATATATATATATATATATATATATATATATATATATATATATATATATATATATATATATATATATATATATACGATATATATCCGTATATCTATATATATATCTATATACGTATCTATATATATATATATATACAGATATATATATATATATATATATATATATATATATATATATATATATATATATATATATATATATATATATATATATATATATATATATATAAGATTTATATATATATTTGCATATATTGGAGCTTGCAATTTAGTCATTTTTATTTTATTTATTTTATTTGGATTTTGATCTCCATGGACCTTTTTCATACTCAATCCAGGAATGGTGTCTGGTTAAGCAACTTGCTCAGAGTCATACAGTTAGACAATGGAGGCTAAGAGAGTCAAACCTTGAATCATGGGACTACAGGAAATAACTCATTAACAGCTCATTAATCTTTTAAATAAGCTCACAGACTGCATTTAGTCAGCAACTGTTAAGTTAAGCCTGTTTGACTGACTTGTAGAAGTGGTCAGCTGTGAGATTGCTCTGGACGAGGAATTGGGATGATATTCTTTCTCCACTGTTGTACAATGTCAGTGTTGGCATACATAATTAGTGAGGGAGTTTGGGGGCATTGCCCTCAACAGGGGGATGCTGAGGGCCACTGCCCCCCAAACATTAACAATATTTCACTGTTTTCATCCTCTATCTTCCATGCCTTTATGTGGAAACATGAGTGCTGCCTTGTTGCTGATTTTAAGGGAGATATGAGAGACTGACTTCTCCCTCTCCCAACAGACCCTACTTCTCCACTGCCCCTGACATCTCCACTCATCCTCCCAGTATTTATCTCCAACAAATAGTATTTAAATGAACACTTGTTATTATTTTGTTTCTTTTTCACACCATAGAGATCGTAGTACATTCAGACCTCATGCCTCTGACTTTATCTAGTTTTTGGTCAAAGCACATCCAAAAATGATATTTGAATTTATTTCGCACTGAATCATCTGCTGGGCATTTTAAGAATTCCCTCACTATATGTGTGAGCTTCCTATCTGACTAAGTAGCCACCTAGCTATCTGACCCAATTCTGTATCAAATGGTGCCTGGTTCATATCTTGCTACCTCTATCTAGGAGTCATGTGAGTTTATCAGTATGGCATATATGTCTTTTGTGGACTGGTAGAAACATAAGTTCATGTATCTTGTGACCTTTTGTAGGAGCTATTATAAGAGTAGGGAACTCAGGCCAGTGGTGTGTGCCAACAACAGATCAACTGTTTCCATTTATTCCTGTCCTCTGCATCTTGCTCTGTCACACCAACCACCTGCATGTCCTCTCTCACCACATCCATAAACCTTATCTTAGGCCTTCCACTTTTCCTGTTACCTGGCAGCTTCATCCTTGGCATCTTTTTCCCAATATACTCTACATCCCTCCTCAGCACATGTCCAAACCAATGTAATCTTGCCTCTCTGGCTTTGTCTCCAAACCTTCCAACCTGGGCTGACCCTCTAATATACTTATTCCTAATCCTGTCCATCCTCGTCACACCCAGTGCAAATCTTAACATCTTCAACTCTGCCACATCAAGCTCTGACTCCTGCCTTTTTGTCAATGCCACTGTCTCCAACCCATATAACATAGCTGGTCTCACTACCCTCTTGTAGACCTTCACTTTTACTCTTACTGGTACTCGTCTGTCACAAATCACTCCTGACACTCTTCTCCACCCACTCCATCCTGCCTGTACTCTCTTCTTCACCTCTTTTCCACACTCACCATTACTCTGAACTGTTGATCCCAAGTACTTAAACTCATTCACCTTCACCACCTCTACTCCCTGCATCCTCACCATTCCTCTATCCTCCCTCTCATTCACACACATATATTCTGTCTTAGTCCTGCTGACCTTCATTCCTCTTCTCTCTAGAGCATATCTTCACCTCTCCAGGGTCTCCTTCACCTGTTCCCTACTCTCACTACAGATCACAATGTCATCTGCAAACATCATAGTCCACAGGGACTCCTATATGATCTCGTCTGTCAACCTGTCCATCACCATTGCAAATAAGAAAGGGTTCAGAGCTGATCCTTGATGTAATCCCACCTCCACCTTAAACGCATCTGTCACTCCCACTGCAGACCTCACCGCTGTCACACTACACTCTTACATACTTCTCTGACACTCCTGACTTCCTCATACAATACCACAACTCCTCTCTAGGCACCCTGTTATATGCTTTCTCTAAATCCACAAAGACACAATGCAACTCCTTCTGACCTTCTCTGTACTTCTCCATCAACACTCTCAGAGCAAACATTGCATCTGTAGTGCTCTTTCCTGGCATGAAACCATACTGCTGATCACTAATCATCACCTCCCTTCTTAACCTAGCTTCCACTACTCTTTCCCATAACTTCATGCTGTGACTGATCAGTTTAATCCCTCTGTAGTTACTACAGCTCTGCACATCACCCATATTCTTAAAAATTGGTACCAAAACACTTTTTCTCCATTCCTCAGGTATCCTCTCACTTTCCAAGATTTCATTAAACAATCTAGTTAAAAACTCCACTGCCATTTCACCTAAACACCTCCATGCTTCCACAGGTATGTCATCGGGACCAACAGCCTTTCCGTTCTTCATCCTCTTCATAGCTATCCTTACTTCCTCCTTGCTAATCCACTGCACATCATGATTCACTATCTGCACATAATCCAACCTTCTCTCCCTCTCATTCTCTTCATTCATCAACCCCTCAAAGTACTCTTTCCATCTGTTCAACACACTCTCCTTGCTTGTGAGTATGTTTCCCTCATTATCCTTTATCACCCTTACCTGCTGCACATCTTTACTAGCTCGGTCCCTCTGTCTAGCCAATCGGTACAGGTCCTTTACTCCCTCCTTAGTGTCCAACCTTTTATACAACTATTCATATGCCTTATCCTTAGTCTTCGCCACCTCTCTCTTTGCCATGCACCTCATCCCCTTATACTCTTGTCTACTTTCTTCATCTCTTTGACAATCCCACTTCTTCTTCGCCAACCTCTTTCTCTGTATAGTCTCCTGTACTTCTTCATTCCACCACCAGGTCTCCTTGTCCTCCTTCCTCTTTCTAGATGTCACACCAAGTACCTTTCTAGCCATCTCTCTTACTAGCTCTGCTGTAGTTACCCAGCTATTCGGTAACTCTTCACTGCCACCCAGTGCCTGTCTTAACTCTTCCCTGAACATCACCTCACAATTATCCTTTTTCAATTTCCACCATTTGATCCTTGGTGCTGCCCTCACACTCATTCTCCTCTTCTTGATCACCAATGTCATCCTACAAACCACCATCCTATGCTGCCTAGCTACACTTTCCCCTGCCACCATTTTACAGTCTCCAATCTCCTTCAGATTGGCCCTTATGCATAAGATATAATCCACCTGTGCACATCTTCCTCCACTCTTGTATGTCACCCTATGCTCCTCCCTCTTGTTAAAATACGTATTAATCATAGCCATGTCCATTCTTTTCACAAAATCCACTACCATCTGACCTTCTGCATTCCTTTGCTTAACACCATACCTACCCATCAATTCCTCATCCCCTCTGTTCCCTTCACCAACATGCCCATTGAAATCTGCTCCAATCACCAGTCTCTCACCCTTGGGTACAGTCATCACCACTTCATCTAACTCACTCCAAAAAACTTCTTTCTCATCCATCGCACACCCATCTTGTGGAGCATATGCACTAACAGCATTCATCATTACACCATCAATTTCCAGCTTCATAAACATCACTCTATCTGACACTCTTTTCACCTCCAAAACACTCTTAGCATACTGTTCCTTCAGGATAATGCCTACGCCATTTCTCCTCCCATCCACACTATGATAAAACAATTTAAAACTGCCTCCGATGCACCTAGCCTTGCTCCCCTTCCATCTGGTCTCTTGCACACACAATATACCAATCATCCTTCGGTCCATCATATCAGCTATCTCTCTTTCTGTACCAGTCATACTGCCAACATTCAAAGTTCCGACCATCACTATCACAGTCCTAGCCTTTACCTGCCTTCTGGCATGCCTTCCGCCTCTTCTCCTCCTTCGGCCAACAGTAGCCTAATTTCCGCCAGCACCCTGTTGGCCAACAGTACTGGTGGAGGTGGTTGTTAACCTGGGCCTCGACTGATCTGGTATGAATTTCTGTACTGTTTTCTGCATGTATAGTTTGGCAAAAGTTTACGCCGTATATATTTGCCTTTGTTTACTGGGACAGTCTGGCAATGTCCAAGAACCCTTTTTCAGTAGAGGCTGGGGAAAAAGAATCCATAGAAAAATACAGTATAGTACATAAGTACATAAAACACAAAGTTAACATTTTTGTAAATGTAATACAGATATTACAGTAAACACACAGTACACATTTAAATACAATGCAGGTAGCAGTGTGAGTGGGTAAATTTATTACATGGAATAAGGATGCACAATTGTACATAAACATTCTATTCAAAATTTCTGTTAAAAAAGAATGTTAATAACATACCTTAGGTTTCAAACAGATAAGTTATTCAGGAAGTAATATAAAAGTGGTAGCTGAAGCATGGGTCAGTCAGGGGTGATCCACAGATGTTGCTGTTTATCTATGAAATGAAGAGGAGCAGGAAGATGGGGACAAAGGCAGCACAGGATATTAGCAGTTATGAGTACTGAAGGAAAAGTAAATAGCTAAGAAGAGAGGTTAAGAAGATGGGGAGGTGGTTTAAACACAGAATTAGTTTGGAGTGATTAATACTGGGAGTTAGGGTGATTATAGGGTAAAAGAGAGAGTAGTCATCTTTCCATTGTACAGCTTGAGCTCTGTGTGGGTTAGATAGCTTTGAAACCATAGAAAAGTGTGGAAGAGATGCCTATTGCAGAGAGCTTTTGTAGCAGGATGGGGTGGGATACAGTAATGAATACTTTAGAGAGATATAAGAACAGAGATGAGCAAGGCTGGCAGAGTTTCTGCTGCTAACAGTGCTTGTAAAACTTAATAGTGCAAATGTTGTATTGTGGTTAGGACAAAAGCTGCCTTGGGTGTGTGTAATGTTATCAGTATTTGTAAAACGTAATAGTGCAGTACTGGTACAGTAGTTAGGATGAAAACCATGCTGTGTGTGTGTGTGTGTGTGTGTGTGTGTGTGTGTGTGTGTGTGTGTGTGTGTGTGTGTGTGTGCGTGTGTGTGTAAAATGCTCTGTTAGTGTTTGTAAAACTTTATAGTGTGGTAGTGGTATTGTGGATAGAATAAAAGCTATGCTGGCAGTGTGTAATGCTGTTAACAGTGTTTGTACAACTTAATAGTGTGGTACTGTGGTTAGGACAAAAGCTGTGCTGAGTGTCTGTCTGCAATGCTGTTAACAGTGTTTGTAAAACTTAATAGTGTGAAAGTGGTACTGTGGTTAGGATGAAAACTGTGCTGTGTGTGTGATACTGTTAACAGTGTTTGTAAAACTTAATAGTGCAATAGTGATACTGTGGTTCAGACAAATGCTGTGTTCAGTTTATAGTATTGGTATTGTGGTTAGAACGAAAGCTATGCTGGTAGAGTGTAATGCTGTTAACAGTGTTTGTAAAAGTTAATAGCATGGTAGTGGTACAGTGCTTAGGATGAGTGTAGGGATAGAGCTGGGAGTGAACACATTTTTCAAGAAGTTTAGATTATTGGGACGGAACAGCTGTGGGCCTGTAGTTACTTAGCTATGTGGAGACACCAACCTTGAAAAAGGGGTATAATGTAACATTTTTACATAGATTGAGGTCATATATTTCTTTTATGGAGTGATTAGTAAGAATAGATACAGGGCCAGCTATGCTGTCAGCTACTGTCTTTAAATACTTGGTGGAAAGATTATCTGGGGCTGAAGTTGTAGGTTTCAATTTCTGGAGGAGCCTTTTTGTGGTAGAAGTGGGTACTTGTTCAAAAGAGTAGTTACCACCATGTATGTTTGCCTGTGAAGGGTCAAGATGAGAAGTACTATTTTTGTTAGCACTTGAGGACTAAAGAGAATTAATGAAATGAGTATTGAATTGGCTGGCAATACTGGTTTGAGAATTTGAAATTGACGGGTTTGGGGTGGTAGCTTACCCGAGTTGTTTATGGACACCCAGAATTGTCTGGGGTTGTGTCTACTTGTTTTCTGGACTGAAGTATAACAGGATTTTTTTTTCTGAATTTGTCATTTTGTTGGTTTAGTTCCTGTAAGTTTAAAAGTTCTGTTCAGTTTTGTTTTGAATCCAGACCTTCCAAACTTTGTCATTGTTTCTCATGAGTTGTCCGGTCTTCTTATTTAGCCATGGGGCTGGATTGACTTTGACTCTTTTTGTTCTAGGAGGTGCATGCGAATTTAGGTTACTAAAAATACTGTGTTATACTTTGTGGCCGCTTTGTCAATGAGAAGGCTTTTCAGAGTGTCCCAGATATAATATTATAAGGCATTGCTATATTGTTCTGTATGAAAGGTAGAGAGGGCTCTCACTTATTTGAGGTGATATGTATTGGGCTGTATTGTACTACCTGATTGTGAAAATTGGGTGGGAGCCACTTACCTGACAGTGAAGATTGGGCAGTGGGCACTTACCTTACAGTGGAAGATTGGGCAGTGCCACTTACCTGACTGTGAAGATTGGATGGTGGCTACTTACCTGATTGCAAAGATTGGGAGGTGGCCACTTACCTGACTGCAAAGATTAGGTGGGGCCCACTTACCTGACTGTGAAAATTGGGTGGTAGCCACTTACCTGATTGTGAAGTCTGGCTGGTGGCCATTACCTGACTTTGAAGATTGGTTGGTAGCCACTTATCTGACTGTGAAGATTGGCTGGTGGCCATTACCTGACTTTGAAGATTGGGCGGAGGCCAGTTACCTGACTGTGAAGATTAGGTGGTGGCCATTTACTTGACTGTGAAGATTGGCTGGTAGTAATTACCTGACTTTGAACTTTGAAGATTTGGTGGTGGCCACTTACCCGACTGTGAAGATTGGCTAATGGCCATTACCTGACATTGAAGATTGGGTGGTGACCTGTTACCTGACTGTGAAGATTAGGTGGTGGCCATTTACCTGACTATGAAGATTGGTGGGGACCTCTTAACTTAATGGGAAGATTAGGTGGTGGCCACTTACCTGACTGCGAAGACTGGGTGAGGACATCTGACCTGACTGTGAGTATTGGGTGATGACCACTTATCTAGCATAAAGATTGGGTGTGGGCCTCTTGCCTGACTGTGCAAAATTGGGTGGGGGGCCACTTACCTGACTGTGGAAATTGGGTGGAGACCTCTAACTTGACTGCGAACACTAGGTGGTGGCCATTTACCTGACTGTGAAGATTGAGTGGGGACCTCTTACCTGACTGTGAAGATTAGGTGGTGACCACTTACCTGACTCTGAACATTGGGTGGGGACCTCTTACCTGATTGTGAAGATTTGGTGGTGGCCACATTCCTGACTGTGAAGCTTGGGTGGGGACCTCTTACCTGACTGTGAATATTGAGTGATGGTCACTTATCTGGCGTAAAGATTGGGTGTGGGCCTCTTACCTGCCTGTGAAGTTTGGGTGGGGGCCACTTACCTGACTGTGAAGATTGGGTGGGGACCTCTTACCTGACTGTAAAGAATGGGTGGTGACTATTTACCTGACTGTGAAGATTGGGTGGAGGCCTCTTACCTGATTGTGAAGATTTGGTGGTGGCCACATTCCTGACTGTGAATATTGGGTGGGGACCTCTTACCTGACTGTGAATATTGAGTGATGGTCACTTATCTGGCATAAAGATTGGGTGTGGGCCTCTTATCTACCTGTGAAGATTGGGTGATGGCCACTTACCTGACTGTGAAGATTGGGTGGGGACCACTTACCTGACTGTGAAGATTAGATGGTGGCAACTTACCTGACTGTGAAGATTGGGTGGGGACCACTTACCTGACTGTGAAGATTAGGTGGTGGCCACTTACCCGACTGTGAAGATTGGGTGGGGACCTCTTACCTGACTGTGAAGGTTGGATGGTGGCCACTTACCTGACTGTAAAGATTGAGTGAGGGCCTCTTACCTGACTGTGAAGAGTGGGTGGGGACCTCTTACCTGACTGTGAATATTGGGTGATGGCAACTTATCTGTTATAAAGATTGGGTGTGGGCCTCTTACCTGACTGTGAAGATTGGATGGGAGATTCTTATCTGACTGTGAAGATTAGGTGGCCACATTCCTGACTGTGAAGATTGGGTGGGAACCTCTTACCTTACTGTGCATATTAGGTGGGGGCCACTTACATGACTGTGAAGATTGGGTGGGGACCTCTTACCTGACTGTGAAGATTAGGTGGTGGCCACATTCCTGACTGTGAAGCTTGGGTGGAGACCTCTTATCTGACCGTGAATATTGGGTGATGGCCACTTATCTGGCATAAAGATTGAATGTGGGCCTGTGACCTGACTGTGAAAATTGGGTGGGGGCCACTTACCTGACTGTGAAGGTTGGGTGGGGACCTCTAACATGACTGTGAAGATTAAGTGGTGGCTATTTACCTGACTGTGAAGATTAGGTGGGGACCTCTTACCTGACTGTGAAGATTAGGTGGTGACCACTTACCTGACTGTAAAGATTTGGTGGGGACCTCTTACCTGATTGTGAAGATATGGTGGTGGCCACATTCCTGACTGTGAAGAATGGATGAGAACCTCTTTCCTGACTGTGAATATTGAGTGATGGTCACTTATCTGGCATAAAGATTGGGTGTGGGCCTCTTACCTGACTGTGAAGATTGGGTGGGGACCACTTACCTGACTGTGAAGATTAGATAGTGGACACTTACCTGACTGTAAAGATTGGGTGGGGGCCTCTTACCTGACTGTGAAGATTGGGTGGGAGCTTCTTACCTGACTGTGAAGATTAGGTGGTGGTCACATTCCTGACTGTGAAGATTGGCTGGGGACCTCTTACCTGATTGTGAAGATTAGGTAGTTCCCACTTACCTGACTGTGAGGATTGGGTGGGGACCTTTTATCTGACTGTAAAGATTGGGTGGTGGTTACTTACCTGACTGTGAATATTGGGTGGTGACCACTTACCTGACTGTGAAGACTGGATGGTGGCCACTTACCTGACTGTAAAGATTGGGTGGGGGCCTCTTACCTGACTGTGAATATTGGGGAGGACCTCTTACCTGACTGTAAATATTGGGTGGTGGCCACTTACCTGACTGTGAGAATTGGGTGGGGACCTCTTACCTGACTGTGAAGATTAGGTGATGGCCACATTTCTGACTGTGAAGACTGGGTGGGAACCTCTTACCTCACTGTGAATATTGTGTGATGGCCACTTATATGGTGTAAAGATTAGGTGTGGACCTCTTACATGACTGTGAAGATTGGGTGAGGGTCATCTACCTGACTGTAAATATTGAGTGATGGCCACTTATCTGGCATAAAGATTGGTGTGGGCCTCTTACCTGACTGTGAAGATTGGGTGAGGACCACTTACCTGACTGCGAAGATTGGGTGGGGTTCTCTAATTTGACTGTGAAGATTAGGTGGTGGTTATTTACCTGACTGTGAAGATTGGGTAGTGACCTCTTACCTGACTGTGAAGATTAGATGGTGGCCACTTACCTGACTGTGAGGATTGGGTGGGGACCTTTTACCTGACTGTAAAGAATGGGTGGTGGCTACTTACCTGACTGTGAATATTGGATGGTGACCACTTACCTGACTGTGAAGACTGGATGGTGGCCACTTACCTGACTGTAAAGATTGGGTGGGGGCCTCTTTCCTGACCGTGAATATTGGGTGAGGACCTCGTACCTGACTGTAAAGATTGGGTGGTGGCCACTTACCTGACTGTGAAGATTGGGTGGGGACCTCATACCTGACTGTGAAGATTAGGTGATGGCCACATTCCTGACTGTGAAGATTGGGTGGGGACCTCTTACTTGAATGTGAATATTGGGTGATGGCCACTTATATGGTGTAAAGATTAGGTGTGGGCCTCTTACATGACTGTGAAGATTGGGTGAGGGCCACCTACCTGACTGTGAAGATTGAGTGGGGACCTCTTACCTGACTGTGAAGATTAGGTGGTGGCCACTTACCTGACTGTGAAGATTGGGTTGGGACCTCTTACCCGACTGTAAAGAATGGGTGGTGGCTACCTACCTGACTGTGAAGATTGGGTGGTGACCACTTACCTGACTGTGAATATTGGATGATGGCCACTTACCTGACTGTAAAGATTGGGTGGGGGCCTCTTACCTGACTGTTAAGATTGGGTGGGGACCTCTTACGTGACTTTAAAGATTGGGTGGGGACCTCTTATCTGACTGTGAATATTGGGTGATGGCCACTTATCTGGCATAAAGATTGGGTGTGAGCCTCTTACCCGACTGTGAGGATTAGGTGGTGGCCACATTCCTGGGGTCTATATTGCAACATCGAATGCTAAAAACAGCGAATGATGTTACATCAACACATTTTCAGCAAAAGCTGAAAATGTCGAATCCACAGAACAGCGATTTAATCACTGTTCCAACCCCGCAAAAAAAACATTACACACTTCCAAACACATACACACATACCCAATTCTAATTATACCCCTCCAAAAACCAGTAAATAGCTAAATACACATATACACATAACCCAACCATACATTTAACGAAAACAAAAAAACGTAAACTTTTTAAACAATATGCACTTACCTTAACCCGCTCCCTAACCCTAAGGTCAGTAACTCTCGCACATTTACATAAACAGCTCCAAACACATACACACTTACCTTAACCCTAATTCTAACCCCCAAAACAAAAGTAAACAGCTGAAAACACATACAAACGTAACTCAACCATACATCTAACACAAAATATAAAACAGTAAACACTTTCATACATATGTACTTACGTTAACTCGCACCCTAACCCTAAGGTCAGTAACTGTTGCACAATCATGCTCGGGGAGCTATACCGGACAAGGGACCACACTGCACTTCAGAACATGGCAAAACAATGAAGCGGTCAAGCGACTTCTTTCCCAGGGAAAGAATTTGCTGAACAGCCACTTCGCTGTTTTACCTGTTCACTCTACATGTGTCGACGAAAACGCATTCGACATAATGCATTTTCATTGTACTCATAGGAACCCCATTCCTGACTGAGAAGATTGGGTGCGGACCTTTTACCTGACTGTGAAGATTTGGTGGGGACCCCTTACCTGACTATGAATATTGGGTGATGGCCACTTATCTGGCATAAAGGCTGGGTATGTGCTTCCAACCTGAATGTGAAGATTGGGTGAGGGCCACTTACCTGACTGTGAAGATTGGGTGGGGTCCTCTAACTTGACTGTGAAGATTAGGTGGTGGCCATTTACCTGACTGTGAAGATTGGGTAGGGACCTCTTACCTGACTGTGAATATTAGGTGGTGGCCACTTACCTGACTGTGAAGATTGGGTGGGGACCTCTTACCTGACTGTAAAGAATGGGTGGTGGCTACTTACCTGACTGTGAAAATTGGGTGGTGACCACTTACCTGACTGTGAAGACTGGATGGTGGCCACTTACCTGACTGTAAAGATTGGGTGGGGGCCTCTTACCTGACTGTGAATATTGGGTGAAGACCTCTTACCTGACTGTAAAGATTGGGTGGTGGCCACTTGCCTGACTGTGAAGATTGGGTGGTGGCCACTTACCTGACTGTGAAGATTGGGTGGGGACCTCTTACCTGATTGTAAAGAATGGGTGGTGGCTACTTACCTGACTGTGAAGACTGGGTGGTGACCACGTATATGACTGTGAAGATTGGATGGTGGCCACTTACCTGACTGTAAAGATTGGGTGGGGGGGCTCTTACCTGACTGTGAATATTGGGTGAGGACCTCTTACCTGACTGTAAAGATTGGGTGGTGGCCACTTATCTGACTGTGAAGACTGGGTGGGAACCTCCCATCTGACTGTGAAAATTAGGTGGTGGCCACATTCCTGACTGTGAAGATTGGGTGGGGACCTCTTACCTGACTGTGAATATTGGGTGATGGCCACTTATATGGTGTAAAGATTAGGTGTGGGCCTCTTACCTGACTGTGAAGATTGGGTGGGAGCTTCTTACCTGGCTGTGAAGATTAGGTAGTGGCCACATTCCTGACTGAGAAGATTGGGTGGGGACCTCTTACCTGACTGTGAAGATTGGGTGGGGACCTCTTACCTGACTGTGAATATTGGGTGATGGCCACTTATCTGGCGTAAAGATTGGGTGTGTGCTTCTTCCCTGACTGTGAAGATTGGGTGGGGGCCACCTACCTGACTGTGAACATTGGGTGGGGTCCTCTAACATGACTGTGAAGATTAGGTGGTGGCCATTTACCTGACTGTGAAGATTGGGTAGTTACCTCTTACCTGACTGTGAAGATTGGGTGGGGACCTCTTACCTGACTGTAAAAAATGGGTGGTAGCTACTTACCTGACTGTGAAGATTGGGTGGTGACCACTTACCTGACTGCGAAGATTGGATGGTGGCCACTTGCCTGACTGTAAAGATTGGGTGGGGACCTCTTACCTGAATCTGAATGTTGGGTGATGGCCACTTATCTGGCATAAAGATTGGGTGTGGGCCTCTTACCTGACTGTGAAGATTGGGAGGGAGCTTCTTACCTGACTGTGAAAATTAGGTGGTGGCCACATTCCTGACTGTGAAGACTGGGTGGGAACCTCTTACCTGACTGTGAAGATTGGGTGGGGACATCTTACCTGACTGTGAAGATTGAGTGGGGGCCACTTACCTGCCTGTGAAGATTGGGTTGGGTCCTTTAACTTGACTGTGAAGATTAGGTGGTGGCCATTTACCTGACTGTGAAGACTGGGTAGGGACCTCTTACCTGACTGTGAAGATTAGGTGGTGGCAACTTACCTGACTGTGAAGATTGGGTGGGGACCTCTTACCTGACTGTAAAGATTGGATGGTGGCCACTTACCTGACTGTAAAGATTGGGTGTGAGCTTCTTACCTGACTGTGAAGATTGTGTGGTGGCCACTTACCTGACTGTAAAGATTGGCTTGTGTCCTCTTACCTGACTGTGAAGATTAGGTGGTGGCCATTTACCTGAATGTGAAGATTGGGTGGGGGTGTCTTACCTGACTGTGAAGATTGGGTGTTGGCCACTTAACTAACTGTGAAGATTGGGTGTTGGCCACTTACCTAACTATGAAGATTGGGTGGTGACCACTTACTTCACTGTGATTATTAGGTAGTGGCCACTTATCTGACTGTGAAATTTGTGTAGTGGCCACTTACCTGACTGTGAAGATTGGGTGGTGACCATTTACCTGACTGTAAAGACTGGGTGGTGGTTACTTACCTGATGGTGAAGATTCAAATGTGTTTATTACCTGACTGTGAAGATTGGGTGGTGACCACATAACTGCCTGCAAAGACTGGGTGGTGACCACATACCTGGCTGCAAAGACTTGGTGGTGACAAACGTAAACAAACTCAATAAAACCCAAAAGACTATTACTGAAACAAAACAAACTGAGGAAGATAAACGGAATCTAATCACTTTTAAAGTTAGTGCTTTTCTCAAGTTTAATAACCTAACTTCATCAGACTTAAACAAGAAGTACCAATCAACAAAACACTTAAATACTCTTCATAAACCACACAATCACTTTAAATCACATGACATTAAGAAAGTACAAAAAGTACAAAAAATGTTTTGCTGCTACACAATATTACCTTAAAAAATGTGTTAAGAAATATATTTGTTAGTGTTACAGGCTTAAAGATTTTTTTAAAAACATTAAAAATATCTTTAATGAGTTAAACTCTTTAACCTCAGTACACTGGAAATTGAGAATAAATCATTTAAACCAGGCTGACTGTATGAGTAGCTTCTGATCTGCCATAATAATTCTCGCTATTCTAGTGTTAAGCACTGTGGACCACCTCCCCTTTCCTCATATGCAATGTGACAAATCACCCTAAATAAAAATGAATGACCTGCGTGGTTAACCACATGCTTAGCCAAAGCATTTTCAGATCTACCTTTCTTAATGTTATATGAATGTTCATATACACATTCCCATAATTTGTGGTCAATCATGCCGATGTAAAAAAAAGGGCAAGACTAACACTGGGCTAAGTAGACTACACTTGTGGAATTACAGTTAAATCTACCCCTAAAAGTGTATTTTGTCCCCTCACAGTAAAGGTACTGCCCATGTCCATATATTTGCAATGTGAGCAAGCATGACATTTGAACATCCCTTGCTGTCTTAACAAACTAAGTTTTCTAAATTCTAAAAGGCTCTTCAAGTTTTGGCCTCTTTTAAAAGAAATCTTTACAATCCAGCAGCTTGCAGGTACAGCAGGAGAAATGGCAAAATGTAGATGCAAACAAAAAAAAAAGGAGCAAGCACCAGACTAGACACATTAGCAAATCCTTTATTTGAGAAAGAGAGTTCTCAGACCGTTTTTTTATAAAAAAAACACTGAAAGACAATGAAACTCTCTTATTTCTTGCACTATTTTCTTTTCTTACAATATACGGACCACAAACGATACCTATGTGGAATAAGACCCTCTAATGCCAAAATTGGCTACAAAAAAGCATCTGAGCCAACAGCAAGCCAAAACATCTAACAGTCTTTACAATCCAGGAGTTTGCAGGTATGGCAGGTGCAACGGCAAAATGTATATACAAACAACAAAATTTTGCTAATAGTGCAAGAAATAGAGAGTTTCATCGTCTTTCAGTGTTTTTTATAAAAAAAGGTCTGAGAACTCTCTTTCTCAAATGACGGATTTGCTAATGTGTCTGGTCTGGTGCTGGCTCCTTTTGTTGTTTGTATCTACATTTTGCCGTTGCACCTGCCGTACCTGCAAGCTCCTGGAATGTAAAGACTGTTAGATGTTTTGGCTTGCTGTTGACTCAGACGCTTTTTTGTAGCCATTTTTGGCATTAGAGGGACTTATTCCACATAGGTATCGTTTGTGGTCTGTATATTGTAAGAAAAGAAAATAATGCAAGAAATAAGAGAGTTTCATCGTCTTGCAGTGTTTTTTATAAAAAAGGTCTGAGAACTCTCTTTCTCAAATAAAGGATTTGCTAATGTGTCTGGTCTGGTGCTGACTCATTTTGTTGTTTGTCTCTTTTAAAAGCAAACCTGGGGCTGTCTCCAAATTTGCTTGTTAATGAGTCATCAGATGTAATTAAACACCGGTTCTTGATTAAAACCTTTTTAATACTTAGAGCATCTTGGTTAAAGGGATTAATAAAAGTCAAAGGGAAATTAATTGCTACATTTTGGTTCCCATTTGTCACTGGGGTATTCTCACCTATGACTATGGGGTTCTCAGCACTCAAAATGGCCCTAAAGTGGCCAGTCCTACTCTTAATTTGAACTTCTTTGATCAGTTCCTCTAATAAGTAGACAGGGTAACCCCGTTTGGAAAACATCTGATACAATATGTTACATTCGGCTATAAAATCTGAGTTGATAGTAGACATCCTTGCAGCTCTTACGAGCTGACCTTTTACTAAAGACTTTTTTTGGTACCAAGGGTGAACACTCAAATAATGCAGGAAGGAGTTAGAATAAGTCTCCTTCCTGAAAATTTTAGCTTTATAACAACCTTTCTCCCTGTCCTTGGATAGATCCACATCCAAAAATGCTATCTGATCACTGTTATAAACATAGGAAAAAACTAAAAACTCCATTGTACTATTATAGTACTGGATAAACTTGGAAAACAAATAATGCTCATCTTTAAATAGTAAAAAATATCACCCAAATATTGGGTGTAGTACAAGATGTATTCAGAGTAAGGGTTGTTATTGAATACAAACTCCCTCTCCCAGTAAGCCATGACCAAATTGGCAAAACTAGCGCCAACAGGGGAGCCCATAGCTACACCCTTCTTTTGCAAATAGTAGTTACCCTCAAATAGGAAGAAGTTGTTGCTCAGAATAATAGTTCTTGTTTAAAATTAAGTCCTGGTTATTAACACCTTTCATGGTTAAAAAGAGACTTAACCATTCTATACCCAAATCCTGTGGAATAACAGTATAAAGGTCCTTAACATCCACGGTTCCAAAATTAAAATTTGTTGGAAATTCAAGCCATTGATGTTTTCCAAAAAGGACCATGAATCCTAACAAATGTAAGGTTCCTCAGCTACAAACTTCTTCAAAAAATAGTCTACATATTTGGCCAGGGGACAAGTAACAGAATTTCTGCCATTCACGATAGGACGGAGCGGAGGGGGGGGGGGGTGTTCTGCAAATCCTTGTGAATTTTTGGAATGCCAAAAAACACTGGAATCTGAGGGGTAGGCATAGAAAAATAATTAAATAAATGAATATCACTCTCTCTATAAATTAATCATTCAAGTAAATTCTGATTATTCGATACATCTGATTTAACTCATTTAAAGAGACTGGAACATAGGTATCAGTGTTCAACATCTGGGCCATCACTTATAATATACATCTTGTACTACACCTGATATTTGGATGATATTTTTTATTATTCAAAGGTGAGCATGATTTGTTTTTCAAGTTTATCCAGTACTGTAATAGTACAATGGAGTTTTTAGTTTTCTCCTATGTTTATAACAGTGATCAGATAGCATTTTTGGATGTGGATCTATCCAAGGACAGGGAGAAAGGTTGTTATAAATTATAACGTTGACTATCTGTGAGTACAAGCCCCCCACCTTTGTCAGGTTTCATTACTCACACTCCACTTCCCCTCAAAATATCCAAAATTTTCCATTCCTCAGGCCTAAAATTAATAAAGCTACCCCTCTTGTTTGTTTCAGCACTGTTTATGTTTCTTAAATCAGTTTCACAAACTTTTTCAAAAACATCCAAAACAGGGTTAAAGGGTGGGTTATAAACACTGGGAACTTTAAAATCAACAGCTTCTGAAAGTTGGCCATTGAATAACAAACATAGGTTCAATTTATGAGTAAAAAGTTTTAAGTCAATTAAAGTCCTGCTCAAGTCACTTTTCCTGGATTGCATAGAAGTCAAACCTTTAGCCAGGGTGTCAGCTAGGGGAGTTTCAACTTCGTAGTTTGAATAATTAAAAATGTTAAAGCTACCCACTGAATTTGTCATGATGAAAACACATTGTTTGTTTTCCCTTTCATCACCATTGAAATTAGAGGGGGACTCAAATGAAACAAGATTAGAAACAATTACCTCCTCTGTTGAAGTTAACAATGGTGGTTCCTTCTCCACTTGTTGGTTCTCGCAAAGTTCTGACTCCCATAATTCAGACCTCTGTGAAAATTTTGATTATTAGAAGAATTTTGGTTGTTGGAAAAACTCATGTTCTGATTTCTTATTCTTTCACTCCGACGAGGGCCATTAGATCCGTTTCGTTGTTGGCCATCGCTCTTGTTGTTACACTGGTCCCTGTTATTTCCACTCATTTGTGCCCCAAAATCACTAGAAGGAGGAGTTGCTACATCATCCTGTAGGTCTGAAACAGGGCGGAACTCTGCAGTGGTTCTACAAGGGTTCCATTGTTGAGATGGGGGTGGTTTTGGATATGCCACTCCCCTTTGATAATCATTATTATCATGAGCGAGTTTCTTTATTTTAGTGGCTCTTAATTTAGCCAAATGCCCATCAATGCTTGTGATTTATTCCTCATGAAGTCAGGATCACATTTAATATTAGCATCAAGGGCATCAATTTCTACAATTAAATCATCGGGCATCTCCTGATAGTATTTCACAAAAAGCTCCAGAAGTTCTAGACCCTGATTATCAAAAAGCTTAATCAGGTCTAAGTGGAAAGGGGAGTCAACTATTAATCCTGCTGGATAGTGCCAGGATCTTGACCCTTTTGGTACATGGCAGCGCTGTAAGCACTCACAAAAGTAGAGAATCTCTAACTGGAGGTTTTTTAATTTCAGAGATTTGTGGTCAAGTAATTTTAAGTTTTCACTGATATTAACCACAGTATTGGTTGGTAAATTACCATCATTGGAAACAAATTGATTATCATTTCAATGTTGTAATGGCTGAAGCCAGTCTTGTAATATTGGACCACCTACCCAGTTTTTGGGAATACTGTTATCAGAGTTTACAGGCTTTCTAACCAAATTTGCTGTATCCAAGTTAACATTAAGTGAGCCTGTAATTGTAGAGGGTACAACTTGCGAGGAATTCCCTCGAATCAAGAGGACTGTTCTGTCCATTTGAAAATTGTTGACAATGCCAGCTAATTCCTCGACTTTGAGTGGTGACCATTTACCTGACTGTGAAGACTGGGTGGTGGCTACTTACCAGAGATTCAAATGTGTTCATTACCTGACTGTGAAGATCAGGTGGTGACCACATACCTGGCTGCAAAGACTGGGTGGTGACCACTTACCTGACTGCAAAGATTTTGTGGTGGCCACTCACTTGACTGTGAAAACTGGGTGGTGCCATTATCTGACTGAGAAGATTGGCTGGTGGCCATTACCTGAATGTGAAGATTGGCTGGTGGCCACGTACTTGACTGTGAAGATTAATAAAAAAAATACACATTGTGTTGTCGAACTACTTAGTATTTTTTGAGTCCAAACACTTCAAACAGGTTACTGGGGTAGCTACAGGAGCATCAGCAGCCCCATTTTTTGCAAATATTATTTTATGGTGGTGGAAGAAAAAGGTTGTATTTTCCTACTATTTTGCTAATAACATCAGGGTTTACCTGAGATTTTTGGATGATGTATTTATTTTATATGCAGTTAATTCTCACCGTATTGATAAATTTTTGAGTTATATCAACAATACTACTTAATTTCTAACTTTTAAGGGTCATTTTACCACAATGGAAATTGATTTCCTGGATATTGAAATTGATAAAGACGTTGTGAGTGGGTGTTTTTCTTTGATAATTTATAGAAAAAAGACCACCCCTTATGGCAGAAAAGAAACGTGGTTAAAACTCAGTTCATTAGATTGTCACATCTGATTTCTGATGATGCAAAATTTGGTGAAGGGGTAAACACTTTGAAACAAATGTTTCAAGACAGAAACTACCCTTTAGATTTTATACAATGTCTAAAAGAGGAGGTTAGTGCTGAGAGATTCCACCATTCTAAACCTGCTTTGAGGTATGGTTTTGATATCCTGATAGTGAGATCAAATGTGAGAATTACGGCTCTTGAATGGAGTGTAAATCATGACAACATTGATGTATTTCCCAGTAAATTGATATGTGTTTTACAATAAAGCTACCAAGGATGTTAAAGATATTTTAACAAGAAACTGATTTGGCTTTATTACGGCCCCAGTGTTGGATACGTTTTTGGGCAACAGTCCTACTTTGGTATTTAGAATGGAGGTTAACTTAAAGAAGAGATTGAAAATTGTGGTATGAGAAAGTGGGAAGACCATATGGCTGCAAAGGGTATGAACAAGTGTGGTGCTTGCAACCAGTGCAGATATATTTTTGAGGGTGCCAAATTTACTAAAGGGATCTTTCCAAGATTGGTCTACCCAAATGGAAAATTTAATTGTAACACTAAGGGCATGATTTATTTAGCACAATGCTGTCCATACCCTGCATTTTTATGTTGGTAAAACAGAAAAGGCTTTGTAGGTTAGAAATTACCAACATAATTATGCCATTAAAAAGCAAATTGGTAATAGTGCTTTATATAAACATTCTGAAATTTATGCACATTTTAAAAAATGTTTGCTTTTTTGTACTGGAAAACATTGCCTTTTTTGAAAGGGGGTTAATTGGGAAGGACATGCTGAGAAGCGTTAATTATATTGGCAAGTGTTGTTAAATGCCACGAGTCCCCTGGGTATGGATAGAAAATGTATGAGGTTCATAGGTTCATAGGAGGTTACTATGCTAATGGCCCTAGGGTGTTTACAATCCAAGCTGTGTTACACTTGTGTTCCTTAACTGACCTTGGTTAGATGGTCATTTGCAGAGTGAGTTTATGATCAGCACTGACTGCCCCTGGCCATGATGGGACATAGGTACCACCCCCAGGGTGACTTTACGGTCTTTCATCCAATTGTCTGGGTTGAGCTTGAATATGGTTATTGAGGAGCTCTTCTTCACATGAATTGGGTGTTTATACCAGAGGAGCAGCACTCTCTGAGATATACATCTGTCTCTCCAGCATGTTCTGTTAATGCCACTGCCTAGGTTGAGATCCCTGGAGCAAATGAATCTTATCCCATTTGATTTGTGGATGTACAGCATTTCCATTAGGGCAAGGTCAAAGACTGCTCTGTATGCCAGGCACAAGTTGCATCTCAACAGCCAGTAGGATACAGAGTACAGTGGCAGAGCTTTCAGTCTTTCCATGTAGGTTATGTTTTGGAGGCCCTGAATATTCTTGGTGAGAAACCTCTGTGGTCTCTCCATCTGTTGCAGGTGTTTTTTGAGCTACACGTAAAAGGGAACATTGTACTCTGTTAGTGGTCTGATAAGGGTTGATTACAGAGGAGTTATAACATCCTTAGTCTTGGATGTGATCTTTCTTATGAGATGCTGAATGTAGAAGGCTTTCCTTACCACTGTAGACACATGGTGATCAAAGTTTAGAGTGCTATCAACATATGTTCTCAAATCTCACACCACTGGGTTTGAGCTTGGGGGTGGGGAGTGCTGTCACTATTGCACTTTTTTGTGTTTAGTTTTAGTCTGCGGCTTTGGCATTAATCTTTTTTTGTGTTCGCCCCCTTTCTAATATATTTACATCATTTGGGGACTCAATTATTGCGCCGAGTTTGCAATCCTCAGTGAACTTGGTAAGCCACAGGCCATCTACTTTTGCCTGGACTTCCAAGAATTATATTCCAAACAGTAGCAGAGCCACTATGGATCCTTGTGGTATGCCACTGGTAACTGGTCTACTGACAGAGGTGGCATCCTAAATTTGACAACATACATTCTGTCAGTGAGCCAGTTGGTTACTTATCTAGTGATGTATGGGTTAATCCCAGCTGGGAGAGTTTCTCAATGAAACCTGAGAGGAGGATTGTGCCAAAAGCCTTGGCTAAGTCACGATAGGCAGTATGAACTGTTTTGCTTTCATCCAGGGCTTTGGTGACATTCTCAAAGAAGTCCATCAGTTTCAATAAGCATGATCTACCCTTAACAAAGCCAAACTGAGTTGGGTCAAGGGTTTGAAGGTCACCTATGTCCTTGTTGATAAGATCCATGATGATTCTTTTCAGATAAGGCAAGTTAAGCTTATGAGTCTATAGTTTCCAGGGTTGTTTGATGCCCCCCCTTTGTGCAAGGGGATTATTGATGCTGTTCTCCACTCTGCTGGAGCAAAGACAGTGCTCAGGCAGAGGTTAAAGAAAGTGCCAAGTTGTTCAGCTAGGTCTTGTTTTAGATTGTTTAATAAACAGCCTGGAATGTTATCTGGTCCCATAGAGGCTGTGTTTTCAGCTTTGGAGAGCACGGATATGATATGATTTTTGGAGATACTAGGCAGAGGACTGGTGTCAGGTATGCTTCAGGGTATGGCTGGTGGGAACAGAGTGGTGAAGTTTGCACCAAATCTATCAGCTAGCAGGTTGGCAATTTCCTCAGGTTCAATATGAGAGGTACAGTTCACTATATGTTCAGCAAATAGATGGGCATTCCCTTTCAGATTTTGGACATAGCTAAAGAATGCATTATGATTATCCTAACCTATGGATACTAATTTAGCTCTGTAACTAGCTTTAGAGGACTTTAAAAGCTATTTGATGTGCTTGTTCAAGCTGTAGAGGAGATTCTTCTTCTGCTACTAACTTCCCTCTTGTTGTTAAACATCAGTGTCTTCCTTTTGTTATATAACCTATTTATACTTGAGGTCCACCAGGGTGGCCTGATTTTTTTTTTGGAAGGACCTGGTTTTGATCCGATCAGGTACAGTTGAGTCTATACAGTTATTTTAGGTGATTATATAGGGCATTTGTGCACTTCTCTGCATAGGAGTCACAGTTGGCTGTATTAGCAGGGTGTTTGAAACTTTTTATACCATTGCCTAGTAGGTTATATTTTGCTTTGGAGAAAATGTTCATTTTTTTTTGCTCCTGTGGGGGGGGGGGGGGGTCTGATTGTTACTTCATATTAGTTATATTTATGGTCTGACCTTACCAGGGAGAGCAACACACAGGGGGTAGTGCAGAGAGCTCCATGTTGGTGAGTACTAACTAAGACATTTGAGCCCCTTGTGAGGGTGCAGACTGGCTGTTCCAGGGCATTTGTATTTACAAAGTCCAGGAACCTCAAGGTGAGAATGTTTGTGCTTGAGTATGTTGCCCAATCGATGGAAGGATAGTTGAAATCTCCCATGACCAAAGTGTTTGGTTGTATAGTTTGTGACTCTAGTAAGTCCAGGTAGGCAGTGTGCCTTTGGAGGACCTGTAGCTAGCAATGATGTAGTAGGGTCCTTTACCTATAGTTAATTGGACCTGGAGTAGCTCAAAAGAGTCATACTGTTTAACCTGTCTCGAGGTGTATTTGGCTTTAATGAAGCTGGATACACCTCCACCTTTGGTTCATTCACACTCATTTTGCGGTCTGAATGTGTGGAAGGCATTGTAGCTTTACATGGCCAGGGTACTGTCTAAGGCCTTGAACCATGGCTTAGTTTCTGCACAGACGTCAGCATCTTCCAGGGTGAGGAGTGCTTCCAGGGAGTGCAGTTTCCTGTTTAGGCTCCTAGCATTAAGCAGCTTAACACTAAGTTTGTCTCAAGTGTATTTTTTTATATCAGAAATGTTTTGACATTGCTAAAAAAGGCACCATGGGGGAGGCAAGTACCTTTGCCAGTATCCAAAAGCCTAGAGGAGACAGGTAAAGACCATTTTTGACAAAGCGGTGTGGTCTGTCAGTCATGACTTCTCAGACTGACAGATACTGGATCCCCCCTGGAATGACACCAGAAGCTAAGACAATTGTTAAAGTCAATAATTTTTTGTCTATATTGTGGCATCATCCTGGGTGAAGATAGAATGCTGCTTATAGCTAGGGACATACCTGCCTAGGACACAAAATCTGTGAGTTTAATCATGTCTCTCTTCATACAGCCTGGTGAGGGGAGACATCTGTGTGTCTCCCTATGGAGTCAACTGTGACCAGGACATTTGGTTTCAAGGAGTTTTGCCTTATGGGCTTATTTACTGAAGCACTTGTGTGTGTGTGTGTGTGTTGTTATGTGTAGTGGATTATATTTGCTTTGCTTTAAAGTGTGTGCAAGTGCTTCGCACTTGGGAAGTCTCTGATCTTTTGGTAGGCTTCTATTGAGTACTTCTGAGTATGTGGGTTTATGTGCTGTGGCCTTGTTTTATGTGAGAGTGAGAGGTGATATGTGTGTGTGCTGATAACCTGTTTGATGTTCAGTTTGTTGTTACATGAGAGAACTGATTCCAAATTCATAGTGTAATTACATTTCTCACATATTGTATTTGTTTGTTTTAAGAGTAAGTGGTTGTCAGTATACATGAGGCAATTACTACATTGCCTCAGGATGGCCTTGTCAGTCAGGCTGGCCGGAGAAATGGTTGGAAACTGACCACCCATTATGGCAGTTTTTTAACCATAATTACCATTGGGGAGTAAACTAGTTTGACAAGCTTTTGTTCTAGGATTAACAAAGGGGCTTAATCTATTGAAGGCAAGGGGTGAAGACTATGGCAATGCTTCTCAGTGTGCAACTGAGTTTTCCACAATGCAGAAGGGAAGCTTGGGAGGATTAACTAACAGATGTCTAGGAAAAAATTATCTTTCAAGGAGTTTTTGTCTATACAGGGCACTGCTGGACCCTGTTGAGCAGTGTGCAGCTACATGGAAATGTGAGGCTTAGATATTTTTAAGCTAAACAACCAATGGGAAAGCACACAATGAACTTTTCTCCAGTAATCTCCATCTCAGATGAGGCTCAGTTTACACACTTCTGCCACAAAGGTGCAGGCAGGGCCCTCCTAATGGCTGAAATAGTGCTCAGCTGTAACAATACAATCTAGATTCAGCAGATCTGACTCTAGTCTATGCTATATACTAGCTATTTAAGGCAACAGAACAGTTTTTTAAAGTGCAGAGAAATATAATAAAAATTAGCAAAATGAGGCAGCAAAATGATAAACTACAGTCAGCAAAGGGTAAACAAAACTCAAAAAGTACTTATTTGTTCAATTTTAGCAGTGGATGCTTTGGATTTTAACAGAATCTCTCTAGACCTCTGGCAAAAGTCACCAAACGTTGAGCAGCTGCAGTTAGAGGACCTGCAGTGTTACTGCCATTTGTCCAAACTGGCAGCTCTTTGAGCAGCTGTGAAGAGTGGAAGACTATGGAGAGCATTTCCTATAGAAGATTTTAAACTGAAGAGGTCTGGTTATATACAAGGCACTGGGAATTGTATTTGTGCAATGCACAAATGCAAGTCTTTTATACCAGCAGTATGAAGGACTTTCACACAGTTAATCCCTCAGGCCAAGCAGATAAAAACACAATAAACTTTAAACCAGCAATTTCCCATTTAGATGAGTCGAATTCAGCTCTGCTACCACCAGAGTGCAGAAGAGCCCTCTCAATGTAAAACAAAATAGTTTTTAGCTGAATTGCAGTAGCGAATGCTTTACAGAATTCCTGCAGTATCAGGAATCCTTGGAAATAAGTTCACTAACCTTGAGAAATGTTCAACAAAAGCACAACGAATCAAACCACCACTATGGTAAACCGCACAAGAGAACAGACCAATACCATAGGAAAACCACTCCACAAAAGCAGAGAATACATTAAAATCCGTAGTATATAATATATATAAGAGGGGTGGTGATTTGAATGATTCTTTGGAATTGTGTGAATATGAGTGGATAACACATTTAAATGCTGATCAGAGTACTGGCCTAAATACAACAGTTCATATAAAACCAATCATGAAAAAGAAACAAATGATGTTGAAATAATAATGTGATATATAATATATATATATATATATATATATATATATATATATATATATATGTATTTTTACATTATTTTTAATTGTTCTTCTTTGTATATTAGGGAGATGATTTAAAAGTTTTATTAATTTACACTACAGGCTACTTAAATTATTTTACCTATGATGTTTGAGGTTTCTGTATTTTAATTTACACTAATTGATTGATGAATTTGATTGGGCTGTGTCAGAAGGATGTTTTTATTTAAATGATGTGACTGTTACTTGCTATTAAACACACTGAAGAAGGGGTATTACCTGAAAGCTTTGTGGACTGTTGGAATAAACTATGGATTTTAATATACTTCTCTGCGTGTCCGCTTTGTAGAATGTTTTTTCTAAATGTTCAACGAAATACAGAAAAAGTGTGCAATGTAACAGAATATTTTGGCAGACTCAGAAGACCTTTGGCAAACTCAGAGCAGCTTTTGCAGTACCAGAGGAGGTTAGGGAATATTAGACTACAGTTAAAACAACCTAAAAGGCGTACAGTTAAACAGATGGTGTTTCTGAAAAAAAGTAGCTGTTTGTTAGTAGTTTATTATTAATTTAAAGGGCACAGATTTAATTATAACATTATATAAATTTAATGTCGGTTCAGCGTTTAACATGGTGGTTAGTTTATATTATGTTACTACTGATTTAATAATGTTCATGATTGTCCCCAGGATTCAATAAATGATTTTTCCATGCAGGAACAATGTAGCCCCTTCTGCACAGAATATGGTCGTCGAGCGAACCAGTAAACTAGCATTTTGACGTGCATGAGCCTGCCTACACTGTTCTTGCATGGAAACCAGTGCAGAATGCTAATTACCGCATTTGCTGGTGAAAACATGCAAATGAGGTGAATTAATTATTCAGCAAGCAGGCAGGTATTGGTGCAAGAACAGTGTTAGTTTCAGAAATGTATTCGGTTACTAACCGAATACATTTCTGCAAATAACAAAATGGAGGCATGACAGCTCCAAAAAAAAGTGTGTATTATAATCTTTAGGCATGACAATGACCAAATATATGGCCATTGGCATGGAAAACTGCTTCATTTTTATAAAAATCAAAGTTATTTTTTTGGCCTATCTTGGCAGTTTAAGCATAGGGCAGCGGCGTGCAAATGGGATCGAACGGAAAATAAAAAAATGTGAAAACTCAATTTTAAGGCAAATCTGCATTTTGCCATTATAGTCTATGGCATGCAGAATCAAAACAATGGGAAAGGCTCTGTGTTAGTGCAGTAACTATGGAATAAGGCAGTGGGGTATGCAAATGGGAAATTTACTGAATCACAAAAATCTTCTAAGTGCCAAACTGCACCTAACCGTGTTGGTGCTATAGCATGATCGTGTAAGTAGGAGGAGCAACAGACATGAAAAGGGGGGGTGTCAGGCATGTTGTAAGCACATTGGAGCCCTATGGTGCATATAAGCTTAGCTAAGCACAGTTAAGCAAGGAGGTGTGCCTGAGGCTGTATTGACTTATTCCATGAAATGAAGAGCATGTCCGCATCCAGGGAGGGCCATTTATTTGTGTTTACATTAGCTAAATGGGTTTGCGTGGCATGCACCTGGTCTAAAACAAAACAAACAAAAAACCCCTGGAAATAGCAGGACTGTTTACATTTGGGAGCTGGATTTGCATGTCGTACCTCGGGGTTTAAAAGTGGAGGAAATGGGAAGGGAAAAAAAGGAGAATAGCAGAATTACATAGCTAGCAGGTGTAATGCATCATAGTCATCCAATCATACAGGCAGCATCTGCAGCACAACAGTATAAACTATGGAAACACCTTACAGTCTGCTTTTTCCCACAAACTCTGCACCACTTGTGTACACATGCAGGGAAATTTTAACTGAATAAATGTTAGGGGCTGCTATTACTTTGATCCATCAGTATGTGCTAGAGGCTGAGGGCAGAGAGGAGGATAATGCTGACAACCACCACAGACTGAGGAGGAGGAGAAGAGTGTTCAGACCCAGGGTAACTTACCAGGGGCTACATGATCTGGAGATAGTAGAGCACTACAGGTGGACAGAGACATAATTCAGCAAATCACCGAGCTGTGCCGCCTCAACTCAGACCTAGAGCTAACAGAGGGGAACCCATCCCAATGGATACCAAGGTATGTGTAGCCTTAAGAATTCTAGCTACAGGTACTTTCCGAAGACCTACTGGGGACATCATGGGGGTCTCACAGGCATCTATATCCAGGATACTTCACCATTTCTTGGATGACATGCTACCACATGCCAGTGAGCACATTTACTTCCCCAAAACCCATGAGGAGAGGACTAGCAATATGAGTCTCTTCCACCATGTAGCAGAATACCTGGAGGTACTGGGTGCCATAGACTGCATGCACATCCACATCAAAGCACAACCCAGTGAACAGGGAGGGTCCACATAAACCGCAAGGGATTCCCCTTCATCAACTGCCAGGTCATGTGCAATGCCCAGGTCATTATCATGAATGTGTGTGCTGGCAGCCCTGGAAGCGATCACGACTCTCACATCTGGCATTCATCACAGCTGTACCAGGCATTTGCCAGTGAGGGCATCCCGTATGGCCATCTGGTGGGGGATGCTGGCTATGCACTGGAGCCGTGGATGATGACACCCATCAGAAATGCACACACACCCACACAACGCCATAATGAGGCACACACACAAACCAGGATCATTACAGAGCATGTGTTTGGGTTGCTCAAGTCACGGTTCCACTGCCTTGACATATCTGGTGGAGCCTTGCAGTACTCTTTAGCCACATGTGCACACATGTTCATAGTATGTGCCATGCTACACAATATGACCCTGCAGAAACAGCTGCAGCAGGAACAGCACAGGGAATGGCCACACAGCCCACCACCATTGCCAAGGTCCCCACAGGCACAGAGGGACTCAAAGGAGGAGGCCCCCTGAGCCTGTTCCTGTAGGCAGATGGAGGCATGCCCAGTATGCTCAGACCTTGGAAAGAGGCAATGCATAGCACACACACTGACACTGTAGGGACCCCAGGGACTGACAACTCTCTCTGACTTGCACACACAGTAAAATGGATGACACAAACATCACATTACCTGTAACTTACCATGTATAGGCAGTGTACTGTGCGCATCCAACATAGGCGGCCCTCAAGCACCGTCCTCACAACTGCCACAAGCACAAGGTAAGTCAGTCTTCTTAACAATAAATGAATGGATTAATATATTTCACTAGCATATCTATGATAATGCTGTATGCATGAAAGGGAATGGGGTGGCCTACTGGGATAGCAGCACACAACTGACAGCTATGTGGGACACATGGGAATGTCTGGCCAAAACTGGCCTCCACACACTATACAGTAGTACCCAAAGTGGCAAATCCCACTGCAGTATATGTGTGGGGACAACTAACTGGGGGGTTCATAGGTCACAAGCATGGATGTCAGTGTGGGGGTCCCATACCCAACCCTCACACCCACACAGCAAGTCAGCTGTAGAAAACCACAGAGAAATGTCTGGTAAAGGCACACAAATGGTGGCAATGTTGAATTACCCCCCTACAGACTCACACAGTGATAGCACAGCAGGACCCGCAGTTGCAGTAAGGCTATGAAGGGTAAGAAGTCTGACACTCAAATGTATGCCATTACAATCTGACCTGTGCTCTTTACTGATTTGCCTCTAATCCCCAAGATGGGACACAATAGTATGGTAAATGGAACCAAAATGTAAAGCAAATCTCAGCACAGTCTGTGCAACTGTGTACAGTTGACAGGTGTGTCCCCCCATATACCCACACAAATGCAGTAACATGTATGTTTGCAGGGAAATAGCAGTGTAGCACATATTGGCAGGGCTGTACCAATACACATGAAAACATTTTGCCTGTCCACAATATGCAGGGGTCTATGAGCTATGTGTATGTGTGGTTAATACTGTCTGGATCTGGCCAGCATGTTCTCCTGGCAGTTGTCTTGTAGTGCCCTAGGTACAGTGCTATCTTTGACAGAGCCATGTGCAGATAACTGCAGTGCCAACTGTTATGCATGTCATTGACACCCACTGCTCTGCCACTGACATACCTGGAAGTCACAGTGCTATGTGAAATATACTACACATATAAGGGACATCTTGGAGGATGTGTAGCTGAGGTGCCAAGGCTTTTGTGAAAATAAGTGCTTTTTAAAACTGTTGCCAGTGGTTATTCTCAATAATCCTTTTTTCTTATGTTTGCTTTTACATATAATGGACATGCCTCCACAGTAGAATGCACTCTGTACCCACACCCATAACTCCCAAACTCTGACAGCATGATGTCTGGTCAAAGGCAGAAATAAAAGTGGAACAAAGGCATAATGATAGGCATGTAAATATCGCCCTCACATACTGTGAAAGTTGGTAGGGTGAGGGGTTTGCAGTAGCGGTAATTGTCTGATGGTTATGTAGTCTGAAACAGTAATGTCTGTCATTATTTTGTAACATTGCTCTTCAATTATATGTAACTAATTTGCCATAAAAAAACAAGTTTATGTAGAGAGGATAAAACCTCTAGCCAAACACCTGGACAACCTGCCAAAAAATGTACACAAGGATATGACATCTTAGGTTAGAACGATACCACACAAGCAGGAAATCCCCAGCCAGTATATCACCAGGTTGCTGGACTGTTTACACAGCATGTCATTACTCAACTGGCTGTAGCCACACCTCACAAATGGCCTTGTTGGGCAAGAATGTACATAGCTGCCCTCATAATATTGGTCTATGCATCATACAACTAGTATTCCTCTGGTAAAGCACTGTAATGATCTGAGGATGTTTGGCACTAGGTAATGACACAATACATTGCAGTGTCAGACTACAGACTACAGATATGTCAGAAAATGTCTGCTAAACAAACCCAGTACCCTGAGGAAAGTCCTGCATACTCCTGAGAGGTATGGCTGTAGAACACAAAACCCACTGGACTAGCGTACACCTTTCTCTGGAATGGAGTCCCACTCTAACTATAGAAGGTCACACTGGGCATGCTCCTACACTTACAGAATTACAGGACATGTTGAAACCCACATCGGAATATATCACTGTGTTGTGTTTATACTGGCAATTGTGTGTGTGACAGTTGTGTGTGCACGAGTGAAGGAATGTGTGTTTGTTTGTAGGTGAAACAGCTTTAGGCCATTCCCACCCACAACACTTCCCAGAGCCCCACTTTATCAGTCCTGCTGATGCCATTCCTCTTATCAGCACCTTTTGCCAGTTGTCAACCCAGTAAGCTCTATAGTGCATGTAATAACTGCATAACACTATAGTACAAAGCACTAGATAGGTAGGGGTTCTAATCTCAGATCTGGTAAATGTGTGCATGGCTGTAGAAGTGTATGTTTGTAAGAAGAAGTATTTTGATAAGTTTCCCATCCAGTGTCCTACTTTATCAGTCCTGCTGATGTCATTCCCCTTATCAGCACCTTTGGCCAGTTGTCAGCCCAGTAAACTCTGTAGCACATGTGATAACTGTGTAACACTATAGTACAAATCACTAGCTAGGCAGGGATTATAATCTTTGATCCGGCAAATGTGTGTGGGTGTATAATTGTGTGTGTAAGTGTATATGTTTGTAAGAAGAAGTACTTTGATAGGTTTCCTATACAGTGCCCTACTTTATCAGTCCTGCTGATGTCATTTCACTTATCAGCACCTTTGGCCAGTTGTCAGCCCAGTAAGCTCAGTAGCACATGTGATAACTGTGTAACACTATAGTATAAATCACTAGATAGGTAGGGTTTTTAATCTCAGTAGTGGCTACACTTCCCATCACTCTACTTTACAAGGCCTGCTGATGTCATTCACCTTAGAAGTACCTTGGGACAAGCTGAATTCATATAAGCTTTGTGGTATGTCTGATAACTGCGTAACACTATAGTTGAAATAATTAGAAAGGTAGGGGTTCTAATCTCAATACTGGCAACTGCATGTGTTTGGGTTGAAAATCGTATCCTGTGTGGGTTATACCATTTTGAGTTGTGTACCACCCTGTACACTTCCCATCAGCCTACTTTACAAGGCCTGTTGATGTCATTCACTTTAGAAGTACCTTGGGACAAGGTGAAATCATATAAGCTTCGTGGCATGTCTGATAACACTACAGTAGAAATAATTAGAGAGGTAGGGGTTCTAATCTCAATACTGACAACTGTGTGTTTGTGTGTGTGTATGTGTGTGTGTGTGTGTGTGTGTGTGTGTGTGTGTGTGTGTGTGTGTGTGTGTGTGTGTGTATGCGCTTGCGGGCACGCTTGGGTTGAGAATCATATCTTGTGTGGGTTATACTATTTTGATATGTGTACCATCCATACCTGTTTACCACCTCCTGATGGCATTATTTTATATAGTGTGTTAATGGCATCTGCCTCACATGCAGCATGTTAAACCATTGTACAGGCCATTCCAATCATCTGTACAGATGTCTACAGAATATCTGAATGTTTGCAACCCATATGTGGTCTGTGTCCCCTAACAATGGCCATGTATGTGATATTGTTGCCAGATAGGTCACGGTTAGTATACTAACACACATGCCACCATCAGATATCATACCTGACTGAAACATCATGCTGATACAATGTCTGTTACCCTATCACTTGTCCAGGCTTGTAGGAGCAATAGAGGACTCCAGTTGCTATTCCTGATGGGTTATTTCACTATCCATGAAGGCATTCACAATAGTACATGTTGTAAGAGGTAATGGGTTATGTCCCATACATATAATCTATGTGGGGCATGTCATGTGTATGTAGCACTATAGTACATTAAAGTGGATATGTAGGTTTACGAATCTGGCCATTGCAAACTGTGTTTGTGTTACTGTATGCATATCCCCTGTGTCAGTCTTTACTGTGTGTATGCAAAGGACATACAATTTTGTCTCCCTGTTCCACCCTGCGAACTCAGGAATACATACCACAAACCTGCCATACACAGCACCATGCATGCCTTCACCAACTGCATCAGGGTTGAGTGTATGGGAAAGAAAGGGCAGGGGCAGCAGGTGCTGACACGTGAATCTGTTGCAGTCAATATAATGGCTAAGCTGGTGAGGGACCTATTGACAGTACTCCAATAACCTGTTCCACATGTATGAGCCTGTGGTACTACACAACACTGAGGTGATCTGAAGGCTACCTGTCTGTGACAAGGGGTATGTATGCCAGGTCACATTGTCTGATAACAGTGTCCATCACACACTCTTGCATGCATACACCCCTGGTAAACGTACATATAAATCTGTACCTTGGTTATGAAATGGTTGGTGCATTTCCACTCTTCCATACTCCACATTGGTAATGTCTGCAGGGCTACAGTCTGTAGACACACAGACACCTGGAACACAAACAGAATACAGCATGTCAGACTACATTCAGTCAGTGGTACTAACAGCAATAATGCATCATGGCTAATAAGGTACATACACTTTTATGTGTACCCATAACAAATTCAAGCAGACAGCACTTTAAACAGTATTACATAGCTACACTGTACTATATTCACACTGTACCATAAGCACAGGGTGAATATAGTACAGTGCAGCAATGTAATACTGTACTATATATGCACAGGGTGAATATAGTACAGTATTACATAGCTACACCGTACTATATTCACCCTGTGCATCAGACCCATATTAGCCTCTCCCTGCATTGATGGTATGGAGGACAGGGATGTGGCACAGGTATCATCATATGCACAGGGTGTGGTGTGGGTTTGCCAGAGGCGTAGGCTGGTTCATACTATTGACATCCATGTGTATGTGTTTGGAGCGTTATCCTATAGATGGGCTGTGCAGAGGTGCTGTTTGTGTCTGGAGGTGACTTGCCTGTGATACAGATGCATGTGTGTATGTATGCATTGTATATGTATGCACAGAGTCATGTCATGTGGCTGCCCTACACAGGGGTATGTTGGACAGCTGTGGACTGTACATGGCAGGGTGTCCAGTTCATTGTCTCTGGCCATGGACATGTAAACTGGTCCTGTCAGGAGTCTCACTGGCACCACCAGGTCCAAGGCTCGATGCAGTGCTGCTTCCTGGTGGTGACTGCCTTCTGCTGGATCCACATCCCTGATGGGACCGGCTAGGACCACGTGCCCATGGCCTGCTCTGTTGTGATGTGGACAGCAACCTCCCTTCAGTAGTGCTGGTGTCACTGCCACTACAGGAGTTTGAAGTTGCATGGCCCCGTAGACTCTCAGCTGATGTTGGTGCTGACCTACGTCCACATGACCGATGCCCATCTCTCACCACATGTTTGATCAAACACTGAAGAAGGCTGTGTTATTGTCTGGCCGAAACTGGTCTGTTTCTTTGTTGTTTTTATGTACTAATTAAAGTACTTTTCAGGTCACAGTTTGCTGGGTCTATGTTTTGTTTGACTTGATCACAGACATGCCACAGTCGAGGATTGTCAAGGTCTCACCCCACCAGAACTCAGTATTTTGATGTGTGGCCTCAACAATGTCATGTATGTCACCAAGTAAATCAGGAAGAGTTGCATCTACCACCCTGAGTATATGCCTGGTGTTGCATTCACTATGTGCCTGTGCATCTATGACAGCCCAAAACATGCATCTGGTGACACCTGCTGTGGCACTTGCAAAAGTGGCTTGATGAGCAGCAGTCCTCCTGTGACCACCTCTCTCCATCTGCCTGTGTGGGACCTCACCTGCACTCTGGTTATGGACAGTGTCTTCACTCAAACCTGCCATAGTCACCACACTAGCCTGTTCCATGCCACCACCTGCCAACTGTCCATCATCTATGGCTGCTGAGGATGGGGCATGTGTGGTCATTGTGACTGTGTGCAGGGACATTGTGGATGAGTGTGGGATGCCAGCCGATGGCACATATTCAGCCCCTGACAAAGCCACCTGTGCCTGAATAGGACCATAATCATTGCCAGAGTCTGCAGAGACACTGACATCAGATACTGGTGGGAGGGACTGCGACCACCATGACCACCTGTGGGGGAAAGACAGCATATGTAAATTAATACTTTCACTATACCATTTGCTGCTACACACGTACATGCATGCACATGCACACACCTGCACACACACACACAAACACACACACACACACACACACACACACACACACACACACACACACACACACACACACACACACACACACACACAGGTGAGGTGCCAGACAGGTATTACATAGACCTCACAATAGCCAACTGGTGACATTCACAACACAGTCAGACAACTACATACACACCCTGGACAGGCCCTCAACATCATGCAGTGCAGCCCTTTCCACTTCTTGTTACAACTTATATACACCTCTGTGATATGTGAGTAGTGTTAGTAGGTGATGGGCCTTCAAGTAGCACACACTGCACCCATGTACACATAATTTCTGTTCACCTATACAGCACAGTGACAACTCCTACAGAACATACCTCTCAACTGTGCAGAGTGTCGCTGAATGTCTACATGTGTGGCTCATATTTCTGGTCTGTTTGTCATAAATCCTGTATTTGTCTGACACATTACTGGGATGAGATGAGGACTGGTGTCACTATTTAATGACATATTTTGAGTGTCATAGTTCAAAACCTGCAGTACAGGAATGTTACAACAGAACCAGTTACACTAGCAACCTTCTAAGCTTACAATGGACATTATAAGTGTAGACACCCCTGTTAACATGCCAGGTTTGTCTGATATATAACATGAGACCACAGAAGTTATGTGATAACATTTTCCAACTTTAATGTGACCTATAAGCTGTGCAATCCAATTGAAAAACAAACACATCAGTTAGGGGTAACATGTAGAAGTTAAAATACATATAATAGGCTGGTTGCATAACTGTGTACACCCTTAAACTAATACATTATTAAAGCAACTTTTGATTTCCTAACAGCAGTCAGTCCTCTTGGGAGGGTGTATATCAGCATGGCATATCTCGATTTAGCAATGTTTGTACACTCTCCCTTGCAGAAGCCCTCCAACTCTGTCAGATTGTGAGGGCATTACTTCTGCACAGGCCTCTTCAGGGCACCTCACAGATTCTCTATTGGATGTATGTGTGGACTGTGGCTGGGCCCTTCTGGTGAAGACATTCTTTTATAGATTTTGATATATGGTATGGGTCAGTGTTGTGTGGAAAGGTGTAAGTCCTCTCCATCCACAGCTTTCTAGCAGACACATGATGATTTTGGGCCAAAAGGGACTGGTATTTTGAACTCTTCCTAATCCTCTCCACCTTGGCTACAGGTCCACTTCCAGCTTATGAACAGCAACCCCAAAGCAGGACACTGCCATCACCATGCTTCACCATGGGGTTGGTGTTCTTTTGGTGATGCACAGTGTTGTTCTTGTGCCAAACAAACCTTTTGGTATTGTGGCCACAATGTGCAACCTTGGTCTCATTACACCATAACACATTTTCACACATGCTATTGGGAGACCTGATGTATTTTTCTTGAGAAATCCGGCAGATCTGGATGCTGTTCTGTGTGTAAGAAGGCTTCCATCTTCCAAACTTACCCCATAGGCCAGACATGTGGAGAATATGGGATATTGTTGTCACATGTATTGCCTAACCGGTACTTGCCAGTGATTCCTGCAACTCTGGTAGTGTTGCTGTAGGTCTCCTGGCAGCCTCCCTGACCAATTTGGGTCTTTTCTTTTCCACACATTTGGAGGGCTGTCCAGTTCATTGCAATGTCACTGTTGCCCCATATTTTCACCACCATGCGATGACTGTCTTCACTGTGTTCCATGGTATATGCAATGCTGTGAAAATATGCATGCATCCTTTTCTGGGCTGATACCTTTCACAAATGAGATCTCTTTGCTGCTTTGTAAGCTGTTTGCAAACTATGGCTCTTGCTGTAGCAGGCAACTAAGTAAATTTAAGATGATCCTGTTAGGACAGCTGACCATTATTTGCTGTTATTGTATTTGATGGCAGGTGTTTACCCAAGAAGATGTAATGCTTTAATAATATCGAAAGTTACAAAAAATATCGCCTGATAATCAAACAAATAAGGTATCTAGTTAACTTAAAAACCTCAGAAATCAACATAAATCAACAAGAATTTCAGCTTTATCAACAAACTGTCTCTTGTTTACTACAAAAAACTAAAATGCTTTCAAACACTTATTACCTAATCAGACGTTACAAGTATCAGAATGAAATAGTATACTCCAATTATTGGATGTCCAAAAATGTAAATATAACAGATGAGCAAAAAATAGCAGCAATAGATATAACCACAAAACTCACACCCTATAAAAAACTAATTTATACACAAATTATGATTAATAATAACGCCTACCATACACCTTCTTTTCTAAATAAAATTAATTCCAATTCCTCTCCTTTCTGTCCTTTCTGTCCCAACATAATTGCGGACACACTTCATATTTTCTGGTCTTGCAAAACTGTCCATAAACTCTGGAGTTCTCTGAGAGTAAAATTGGAGAAATCAGGCTATATGAAATCCACCCTCTCATGGGAAATGGCAATTCTAAACATATTCCCTGATACTTATACATTAGAATCTAAACATATCATAGTAACGATAAGTGCACTGATTAAATTCTATATTGCTCTTAACTGGCTTAACAGAGGAAACATTTCATGGACAGAATTTTGAAATATTGCTGTCAAATGTGTATTGGCCAACAAACTAAAAACTGTAAGTAAAAAAAACTGTCCTACTTTAGAAAGTATTGGGGAATCCTTATTGAAATTTTATCCTAACCCTAAAGATAATCTAATACATATTGCTACACTCTACTTTACCTTTAAATTAACTCATAGATAACTCTCCCTCAAGAATATACCCAGTGACAGTATACAACGTAATTATTAAAGATAAGATTTGATCTATGAGATAAGTAAAGGATCATAAACATGGCGTTAGTTTTAGCTAAATAAACAAATGCAGTATAGTTTAATGAGTGACAACCCAGTGTAAATATGTGTAAATATTGTAAATAGTTTCTCTGATAGACATAGTACAGTACTAAGATTTCTTTCTCACTTTTCTGTCTTGCATTAAGACTATTTTTACTCCATTGTTATTAACACATGATGTTTACAAGAATTTGGTTCTGAATTGATATCACTTAGTAGCAATGTTGTGTTATGACAATAGTTTTGTGTAAATTAGACCTTAGTCAAATTAGTTGTTACCCTGTATTCATGAGTACTATTTTATCTGTTTGTTTATAATAAGTAGAAATTTAAGCTGTACGTATGAAAAAGAAATACAAATTTTAATTTGAAAAAAATAATATCGAAAGCTGCTTCAACACTGTATTAGCTTCACTCTGTGCACATGTATTCAGCTAGCTTCCTCTAAGTTTTGTATGTGTCATAATTGTTCCCCTACCAGATGTGTTTGTTTAACAATTGGATTGTACAGGTTATAGGTCACATGAAAGATTGGAAGGGTTCGGAAATGTGTTATTGTGCTCTCATTTTTCTATTTCACAAATACATGGCATTCCAACAGGTGTGATTACACCATGTATATGCACTATATACACTAATTTATAAAATATGTCCCTAGTTTTGGGCCTTCGTCCCCCCATTTTGTCAGTCTTTGTCCAGATTTCCTGCAATGACAGGTTGTGAGGAATGCTACAGATATGTGATATTTCCTGCAAATATGCCCCTGTGATGACCACTGTGATGCAATGCAGTTAACCTCACCACAAGTGAACATGCGGATATTGCAAAATAGCTGAGAGTAACAGTTGTGTGCATGGTCACATGCATGACCTTAGCATTCCTGGGGTACTGGTGAGCCACAACAGGAAAATCCCATACTCACCAGCTTCAGGATGCTGTCCCACATGCAGACCAGAGGGACCTATGTAGCTGTAGGGGAGAGGTATTGTCAGCAGACTCACATTTGGCATTGGTACAAGATGAATGCTATGTGTCTGCATAGGTACAGTACAAGCTATGATAGTACACAATTTGCTGTCCCTCAGCATAGATGTGCACTTGTGTGCATTACTAAACCCCACACACAAATGCAGTTTGAACTGATATATGCATCTAGATACTCTATTGAAGACAGTATGACTGCTACATGCTTTAATTGATGTGCACTGTGGCCTTACCTAGACACTCCTCCCCTGTTGCCTGGGTGCCACCCACCTCCATGACTGGTGTTGCATATGTTGGTTTTTGTGTGGGGGCTGTCCCAAAGTTGGCAAGGAGCTCCTCTATTTGTGTAAGTGGGGCCTGTGTAGCAGGACCCCACCTGTATCAGAACGGTCCCTGGACACAGCAGCAGCCTTTTACTGGGCATGACATATCAGGTCAGTTGCCCGATGTCTGACCTGATCGTATGTGTGGCCATGGTGACCCAAGGTGTTCACTCTGTGGAGAAGGTTGTCCCACAGGACAGTCCACTCCAGCAGATTTTGTCGGCCCCGGCCAAACAGCACCACATGATGCTGTAGTATTGCCTCTGTAATGACTGCATTTTCCTTAGCGGTATACGCCGGCTGACACTGCATGGTATCTGGAAGACATAAACAGGGAAACACATCACAGGACCTCAGACATTGCTCAGAGGTATTTACAGAGCCAGCACATCAATATTGCCTATCAGTAGCCACCACTTACAACCACATCATACTTCTGCCTTCTATCAGCACAGTATGAACCTGCATTGTACTCCTGGTCCTGATGTGTCATGTTCCCCCCAAAGAGGGCCAGTACATTGCATAA
The DNA here is from genome assembly GCF_019279795.1 of Protopterus annectens. Taxonomy (NCBI): domain Eukaryota; kingdom Metazoa; phylum Chordata; order Ceratodontiformes; family Protopteridae; genus Protopterus; species Protopterus annectens. Next base: position 1,106,502,710 of record NC_056729.1, on the reverse strand, counting down.
ACCACCATTCATCATTCATGTTTGTGTAGGGGGATGAAAGTGGCCAACTTCCTTGCGGATGGAATGCTTTGCTTACATACAGTGTGTAATGCAGCTGGAAGCATATGCCTGAATTCATGTAGGATGCAGACAGGAATGTTCTCAGGTCTCATGGAGACTTGCTTTTGTTGACTCTGATTAGGCAGTATGCACCTGCTCCCTGATGGTGAGGGGAGAGGGTGTGGGTGCTGTGCATATCCACCTACACTGATGGTAAGCCAGGAGGGTGATGTTTGCCCTAAACCTGTCTGCAGCAGGTTGCCTATAGCTATGGTATGTGTGTATGTGGTGTGATTGACCACCATTACCTCAGAGATTGCAGGCATATGAGAAGACACCCCTGTGATTGCCCTTGATGAATGTGTCCAATTTGTATTCATAGTTAGCCTTACAGTAATCCACGTCAGACCTTATATGCTCGTTCAGACAAAGGTTGACTCACTGCCAAGTTGGTGCCTGTTCCTACTCTGACCTGTACAGCTGACATAGTGACCAATTATGTGGTTTGTGTATTGCTGCTGTCCAGCAAAGGGGATTATTCTACTTTGGTGGAGCCAGGTTTTACAGGTAAGGTATTGCTGAGTCCATACAGCTATGTCAGTGGTCATATGGCTGTTTGTAGTAGGCATGGACACAAGGTCATAACATGGTTGGACACCTCTGAAATTTCAACCTGATAATCATGCTTATTCTAGTATCCATGTCTGTGTCAGGGCAATGCAACAACTAGCACATGTAGAAATCTAACTCTGTTGGATCCACAGAAACTGAGATTACACAAGTGTACAATATGCACAGCTTATTTATCTGACATTTTGCATTCCATGTCTGTTGTTATGAGCGAGCCAGGTACACCTACTTATACATAGATGTGCACAGGTAATACCTGATACACATTTCTGTTCTATGTCAGTATGGTACACTGTATTTACACTCTTCCTGCTCAGTCATTCCTGTCAACTTGTTAGAGCAGGACATCTGGAGGATGCCACACATGGGGGGGGGGGGTGATGGGCCAAAATTAGTGACACTTTCTTAATATTGCTGTAACACATTTAAGTCATTTGATTGCATGGAAGCCTTTGTATTCACAGACATACCCTGGAGGATGTCCGACGCTCATATGGCAGGAAGAGAGGAGAAAGGCTAGGAGTGTGTTAGTGAGGGTAAGAACTTGCAATGTTGGCAGTATGACTGGTGTGGGGACAGAGCTAGCTGATATGATGGACAGAAGAAAGGCTGATATATTGTGTGTGCAAGAGACCAGATGGAAGGAGCATAAGGCTAGGTGTATCGGAGTCGGGTCCAAATAGTTCTATCAGGTCTGGATGGGAGGAGGAATGGTGTAGGGGTTATCCTGAAGGAGCAGTAGAGTGTTTTTGGAGGTGAAAAGAGTGTCGGATAGAGTGATATTAATGAAGCTGGACATTGATGGTATAAGGATGACTGTTGTTAGTGTATATGCTCCGCTAGTTGTGTGTGCAATGGATGAGACAGAAAAATTTATGATTGAGTTGAATGAAGTGGTGATGACTTTACCCAAGGGTGAGAGAGAGTGGTGATTGGAGTAGCTTTCACTAGGCAAGTTGGTGAAGGGAACAGAGGGGATGTGGAAGTGATGGGTAGGTATGGTGTTAAGCAAAGGAATGCAGAAGATGAGATGGTGATGGAGTTTGCAAAAAGGATGGACATGGCTGTGGTGAATACATATTTTAATAAGACAGAGGAGCATAGGGTGACATACAAGAGTGGAGGAAGATGCCCACAGGTGAATTATCTCCTATGCAGGAGGGCCTGTTTGAAGGAGCTTGGAGACTGTAAATTGATGACAGGGGAAAGTGTAGTTAGGCAGCATGGAATTTTGGTCTGTGGGGTGACATTGTTGATCAAGAGGGGAAGGAGGAGTGTGAGGGCAGCACCCAGGATCAAATGGTGGAAACTGAAAAAGGTTGATTATGAAGTTGAGTTCAGGGAAGAGTTAAGACAAGCAGTGGGTGGCAGTGAATAGTTACCAAATATCTGGGCAACTACAGCACAGCTAGTAAGGGAAATGACTAGAAATGAGCTTGGTGTGATATCTGGACAGAGGAAGGAGGACAAGGGGACCTGGTGTTGAAATGAGGAAGTACAGGGGAGTAAATAGAGAAAGTGGTTAGCAAAGAAGAAGTGGGCTTGTCAGAGAGATGAAGAAAGTAAACAGGAGTATAAGGAGATGGGGTGCATGGCAAAGAGAGAGGTGGCAAAGGCTAAGGATGAGGCATATGAAGGGTTGTATGAAAGGTTGGACACTAAGGATGGAGAATAGGGCCTGTTCCAACTGGCTAGACAGTGGGGCCGAGCTAGGAAAGATGTGCAGCAGATAAGGGTGATAAAGGATAATGAGGGAAATGCACACACTAGCAAGGAAAATGTGTTGAACAGATGGAAAGAGTACTTTGAGGGGCTGTTGAATGAAGACAATGGGAGAGAGAGTAGGTTGGATGATGTGGGTATGGTGAATCAGGAAGTGCAATAGATTAGCAAGGAGGAAGTAAGGATAGCTATGAGGAGGATTAAGAATGGAAAGGCTGTTGGTCCAGATGACATACCTGTGGAAGCACGGAGTGTTTAGGAGAAATAGCAGTGGTCTTTTTAACCAGATTGTTTACTGTAATCTTGGAAAATGAGAGGATGTGTGTGGGGTGCAGAAAAAAATGTTTGATTATCAATTATAAGAATAAGGATGATGTGCAAAGCTGTAGTAACTAGAGGGATAAAAGTGATCAGTCACAGCATGAAGTTATGGGAAATAGTAGTGGAAGCTAGGTTAAGAAGGGAGGTGAGGAATACTGATCAGCAGGATGGTTTCATGCCAGGAAAGAGCAGTGCAGATGCGATGTTTGCTTTGAGAGGGTTGATGGAAAAGTCCCAAGAAGGTTGGAAGGAGTTGCATTGTGTCTTTGTGGACTTAGAGAAAGCATATTACAGGGTGCTTAGACAGGAGTTGTGGTATTGTATGAGGAAGTCAGGAGTGGTGGAGGAATTTGTAAGAGTCCTACAGGATATGCAGAAGGGTAGTATGACTGTGGTGAGTTCTGTGGTGGGAGTGACAGGTGCAATTATGGTGGTGGTGGAATTACATCAGGGTTCAGCTCTGAGCCCTTTCTTATTTTCAGTGGTGATGGACAGGTTGACAGACAAGATCATACTGGAGTCCCTGTTGACTGTGATGTTTGCAAATGACATTGTGATCTGTAATGAGAGTAGGGAACAGGTTGAGAAGACCCTGGAGAGGTGGAGATATGTTCTAGAGAGGGGAAGAATGATGGTCAGCAGGACTAAGACTATAAGAATATAAGAATATATGTGTGTGAATGGGAGGGAGGATAGAGGAATGGTGAGGATGTAGGGAGTAGGGTTTGCAAAGGTGAGTGAGTTTAAATACTTGGGCTCAACAGTTCAGAGTAATGACGCCTGTGGGAGAGAGGTGAAAAAGAGAGTACAGGCAGGATGGAGAGGATGGAGAAGAGTGTCAGGAGTGATTTGTGACAGCCAAGCACCATTAAGAGTTAGAAGGAAGGTCTACAAGATGGTAATGAGACCAGCTATGTTATATGGGTTGGAGACAACGGCATTGACAAAAAGACAGGAGTCAGAGCTGGACGTGGCAGAGTTAAAGATGTTAAGATTTGCACTGGGTATGATGAGGGTGTACATGATTAGGGATATGTATTCCAAAAGATCCGCTTACGCACACAGCAACCTGAAACTCGACACTTTGTTGCTTTTCAGCACTTTATTGCTTTAAACGCTAAAAATAACAGACGTTTTTCATTTAAACCTTTGTTTAAACTTCATCAGAAATTGGCAAACACCGGCTCACTTGAATGCATTCAGTTATATAGCCATATAGCAGTCAATTCATCCATGCCTGCCAAAATTCAAACCACTCCAACAAATGTTTAAAGCCACAGTACTTATTTCACAAATGTTTTATTATATAAATTTTATTATTTGAGTATTTTTAGGGAAATGCCTATTGCTAATTTTTGATTAGCAATTTCTAACATTCAATACAAATTACGTGCAATAATTTTTCTACAGCGATTGTCTTGCATAAGATGCTGTTCATATTTAGTGGTTATAAACATCTTCATTCATGTTTAAAACTAAAATAAATGATTCTAAGAGAATTAGCTTAAAACAAATATTGCGGATCTCATACTGTATAGTAACATTTAGCTCGTAACATGAATGACATTCAATCTTATTCTTTTTATTTATATACGAGTATTCCGTTTTCAAATATATTTTCACCAACATATATAGCGGAACAAGTTTGTAAATGAACCCGGGGGAAATATTTAATCAAATCAAAACAGACAACAAGAAATTCATTTAGAAAATTTATGGTATTTTTAAAAGCCACATTTGTGAAATAAGTACTGTGGCTTTAAACATTTGTTGGAGTGGTTTGAATTTTGGCGGGCATGGATTAATTGACTGCTATATGGCTATATAACTGAATGCATTCAAGTGAGCCGGTGTTTGCCAATTTCTGATGAAGTTTAAACAAAGGTTTAAACGAAAAACGTCTGTTATTTTTAGCGTTTAAAGCAATAAAGTGCCGAAAAGCAACAAAGTGTCGAGTTTCAGGTTGCTGGGTGCGTAAGCGGACCTTTTGGAATTCAGCAGTTCGGAGTTTTATTTTTTCTTTGTTGATTAGGGATATGTATGTTAGAGGGTCTGCCCAGGTTGGATGGTTTGGAAACCAAGCCAGAGAGTAGCGGGATTATGTTGGTTTAGACATGTGCTGAGGAGGGGTGTTGAGTATATTGGGAAAAGGATGGTAAGGATGACGCTGCCAGGTAAGAGGAAAAGAGGAAGACCTAAGATAAGGTGTATGGATATGGTGATAGAGGTCATGCATGTGGTTGGTGTGACAGAGCAAGATGCAGAGGACAGGAAGAAATGGAAACAGATAATCTGCTGTGGTGACCTCTAATGGGAACAGCCAAAAGAAAGAGAAGGAGATGTAATGTCAGTCTTCACAGGTTGCATTGATTTGCCAGACATAACACAACTCTATTAGTAAATTACTATAAATATGAGGCACACATATGGTCAGTGTGCATAACACTGGACAGTTGAATGGTATGAGCTCAGTATATCACATGCAGTTCAACACACACATCTGCAACAGTATTTCGCTATGCAAATACCTTGTATAGGTCTCTCACATTTCTGTGACAGACATGTATATCATAGTTGTATTCACAATTAACATATGGATATCTATGACATCCCATTAGCTGGCCTAGCAGAGTCACAGAGTTGGTATTGCTCAACAAACACTCCAGTAGAAGTCATATGTGAGCCATCCTTTCCTGGGGTGAATCAGGGGCCTGAGCTGTGGTCTATCTCATTGCAGACAGTCCCAGTTGCTATGGCCATAGGTTCTGATCAGAACTATATCAGTACAGCAAGTCTTGTTGAGACATATTTGTTGTACTTCCTATTTCCCATTATTACATACTCCCTAATGCATTCTATTACATGCTTACTTGCTTGACATACATTTTTAGTGAGTGTGTGTGTGTGTGTGTGTGTGTGTGTGTGTGTGTGTGTGTGTGTGTGTGTGTGTGTGTGTGTGTGTGTGTGTGTGTGTGTGTGTGTGTGTGTGTGTGTGTGTGTGTGTGTGTGTGTGTGTGTATGTGTGTGTGTATGTGTGTGCCAAATGTAGGGTATACATCTGTTTTGCATAAGCAGCAGCTTGCCTTTTGTAGGTAATCCTCATGAGCAGCTGATGACCTGTGCACCAATTGGTGTCCCCCACTTGCTAATTGCATGCAGAACAGCTGTGGTGTTATTCCTATAGCCAATGGCATGGCAACTCACTCCTATAATTGATTACTTCATGTGGGCATTGCCCCTTTTCCTTGCCTGTGAGGAGACCTTCATGGAGGTGTGTGAACAACAGCATCACAGAGGGTAGTTGGAAATACCTCTTACAATGAAAGCTGTGGAGACTGCCCAACAAACTGGGGGAGAATGCTCCAGACATAAGGACAGAATGTAAGTATTGCTGTTATACAGTTGAATTAATGCTAGTTTAACAGGGTTTGTGTGAACATGTATTTTCGGCTTGGTTTTAAATCTGACAGTTGTTATATGGTTGACATAACTCTCAACTGTAGGGCTATCCACAGAATGGCCAGATTATGGACTCACATTTTTGGTGTATTCCTCAGACATTTTTTTGTCTTTGGAAAATCAGTAGCATACTATGGGGATTGCAGTCAGTAAATGGCATCATCCATTCATGTTTCTGACTTCATATCCCTCGGAAAAGATATGTTACAACAAACCCTGTTACACCAGCAACTGTCTCAGTTTATAACAGCAATATTTCACATATGCCCCTGTTTTGGGGCCTCTGCCCCCAAGTATGTCAGGCTTTATCCAGATGTCATGCAATAAGAGGGTGATAGGTAGGGTATATCATTATTTAATGCCTTCATTCCTGATACCATCCCAGTGATGTATCAGACTGCTAGACATGTTATGTGTAAGACGCCTTATATATGAGGACAAAGACTGGACAGTCAGTGGGACTATGAACAGTTGAGAGGTCTGTGTATTTCTGGCGATTGTTGACAGACTGTCAGGACTGTGTAGCAGTGTAGTGTGGCAATGTTATTTGGCCTGTGCAGGGAGGGGGCTGGATGTATGTGTTATGGCTCCTTTTCTATCTGCCTATGCATGCTGCTCCTGTTTCTGGTGGTCTATCAGCTGTATATGTTTGTAGGGGCAGACTGAGGCATGTCCTATACCACAGTCAGGTATCATACTACACTGTGAATTGGGCCAGTATATGTAGGGGTAGTGTGTGAGTGGCAAACATGTTGAGATGTTTTTGTCCATACAGTCCTTATACTGTACTTTTCCTTTGGCTTACTGGTATGTCACTGTGACTGAGGTGGAATTGGTTGTGGTTATGCACTTTCACACTGGTGTCTCTTTTTCAGTGCTGTTACATTTGTGTAGTGCCTGATATATTTGCCAATACATGTGTAATTTCCCATAGCAGATTTGGGTTAGTGTTGTGTTAGTCTGACTGTAGTTTGGACAGTGCTTGGTGACATGCTTAGCAGCTGAGTGTAGTTTCCTTAATGTGATGTTATGTCCATATATTTGTAGGATATACTGTTGCCTGGTCCCCATAAGTGCTGTGTATTTTTGACACATCAGTAGGATGATGTGAGGATTTCAGTCAGTAACTAGTGAGAAGTAATTGAGAGTTGGACTTGTGGTATTTCAGTCAATATATGTTAGGACAGACATGAGAGTGTTACTGCAGCAATGGTGTCAGCTTATCTACTCCAGTATTTCAGATATGTCCCTATTTTCATGGCTTTCTCCCCTCACTTTGTCAGGCTTGGTCCAGATTCATTGTACTAACAGGTTCTGAGCCTACCTCTCGACTGTCTGGATTGTTGCAGTATGTCCAGGTTTATTGCTCATATTTCTGGTCTGTTCCACAGATTCATTATGTTTATATCCCTGGTAAATCACTGTGATGATCTGAAGATTTCTGACAGTAAATGATGACATACATTTCAGTTTCAAAACTCACATCCTTCAGAACGTGTATGCTGAAACAAACCCTGTCAGTCTGGCAACATTCAGCATTTATAAGAGCAATATTTAAACTATGTCCCTAGTTTTGGCCCATTGCCCCCCCCCCCCCATTTGAACAGTCCTTGGCCAGATTTCTTGCACTAACAGGTTGAGAGGTATGATTCTGGGGAATGACTCTACTACATGTTATGAGCATTTTATTTATTTATTTATTTATTTATTTATTCCAGTTTGATGACCGGGGAAGTCCACTGGGCTCAGGGAGCCCATTTTCAGTGGAGGCCCAAGGAGAAAAGCTCCAACAATACATAGTTACAGGAATAATTACTAAGAAACTTTGCATTACTGACAAATAAACAGGTAGCATTCACAAAGAAACAAACAATTACAATTTTGTTTAGGTGTAAAAGACAGGCAAATGGCCTTGAGGCTAGATTTTACAGTATAGTTATTTATACATAATACAAAAGAGCACGGTTAGCTAATTGAGAGGTTAGGCAGGAGTAAAAGTGGAGGAGACCTTGAGAGGTAGAGGATGAAGAGTACAGTTGTATTTCCTGTTTGAGTAAAGGTGAGAATGAAGAAGAGTTTTAAAGTTTTCGAGGTTATCGCAGGTCCTAAGAGTGGAGGGAAGAGCATTCCATTTTTTGGCTAAGGTGAAGGAAAGCAGAAGTTGACCAGCTGGGCGCTTGGGTTTGTGGATGGTGATTAGGTTTTGGTGGGTAGATCTAAGTGTTCAATGGGGAGTATATGGTTGGAGGATACTGGAAAGTGCAGGGCACTTGTTAGGTTGGAATAGTAGTCTATAGGTAGTCGTAATTTGGAGAAAGTCAAGTTGGTTATGGAGTTCAAGCCAGTTTAATGAGTGAAGGGAGGAACAGTGATGAGAGGAAGATTTGGCTTTGGTAGCAAATCTGGAGATTTTATTGTAAGATACTTTGGAGGATAGTGAGGAGGATAAATTAGTAAGCAGAGGGGCACCATACAGTTGAGAGGGAAGGAGATAAGTAGTGGTGAGAGTTAATCTGGTAGCAGGAGAGAGGAAGTGGTTGTTTCTATAAAGTAGGCCGAGTTTTATGTGGGTTTTCTTTGTTTAGCTGGACATGAGTATTAAATTTTAGGTGTTCATCAATGGTTACACCAAGAAGTTTGGCAAAGGGAACAACCTCTAAAATGGAGTTGTTATGGCTGGTTATTTGGATTGAGTTTTTATCAATAGGGGAGGATTTAGAAGGAGAGAATAGAAGGATTTTAGTTTTGTTAGCATTTAATGAGAGGTTATATAGGAGCATCCAGTTTTCGGTAGTTGAGAAGGCTGTTTGTGTCAGTAGTTGGAGATCTGTTAAGTTGGAGGCACAGCAGATCAAAGTAGAATCGTCAGCATATTGAACAATTTTAGTATTGGGTATGTCCTTGTAAAAGTCGTTAATAAAGATGTTGAATAGAACTGGGCCAAGTATGGATCCTTGGGGTACTCCAGTGTCGGTAGAATGGAAAGTGGAGGTGCCCTGGCCTCATTTAACAGCCTGGGACCTGTGGGAAAGATAACTGGAGAACTAGGAGAGAGTTTTGTGGGAGAGATTGAGATAAGACAGATGATTAAGAAGGAGGGTATGGGAGATGGTATCAAAAGCTTTAGATAAGTCCAGCAGAACTGAGGATACTAAATTACCAGAGTCACAGGCTAAATTGACAGTATGTAAGAAGGAGAGAAGAGCGGTATTGGTACTATGTCCTGGGTGGAAGCTGTGTTGGGTAGGAAAGAGTAGCTGGTGTTTGGTAAGGAATGGCAAGAGCTGAAGGTGGTTGCATTTTTCAAGGAGTTTAGAGAGAGGGGAAAGGATGGCTATGGGGCGGAAATTAGATATGTTACAGTTTTTGCCACCCTTGTGAAGTGGAAGAATATATGCAGAGCGCCATAGTTTGGGTACATAGGATTCAAGTAGGGATCTATTGATCAGTATGCTAATAGGGAGAGCAATACCATTGGAGGTTATTTTTAAGAAGGAGGAGGGAATGTTGTCGAGGGCATTGGAGCAAGGCTTTAGTTTAGAGAGTAGTTTCTTTATTTGATAGGTGGAGATGGGTTTGAGTTCGAAAGTAGGGGGGAGAGGAGGGAGAGGATGTTTGGTTGGGGTGGGGTTGAGGGTTGTTGTTGGTAAAGGTCTTGGTTAGCTCAGCAATAGAAGTGGTGAAGAAGGTGTTGAATAGAAACAATTTCAAGGTCAGATTTGCTGGTGTCGGGGCAGTGATTGTTTTTAGTACCTGGCCTAAGGAGAGAGTTGATAGAATTCCAAAATTTTGGGGGGTTATTTGCATGATTTGTTTGCATTTTGATGTAGTAGGACTTTTTATCTTTGATAACTTGTTTTTTGGCAAGGTTTCTTAGCTGTCTGTATTTAAGTAAGATGTCTGGTTGTTTAGTTTGGAGGTAAGTTTTCCAGGTTTTATCTCTTTGTAGCATAATCTTTTTGGTGTCTTTGGTAAGCCACGGGGTGGTTTTAGTTTGTACTCTTTTTGTTCTTAATGGAGCTAGGGAGTTAAGGACATTTAAGAAAGTTGAATTGAAAAAGTCAACGGCTGAGTCTAATGGAAGTGTTTTCAGGGGGTTCCAATTGGTATTCCTGAATGAATCAGAGAAAGTAGTAGGGTTAAAGTTATAGAGGTTCTGAGTGTGGATAAACTGGTGGGAGTGTGGGGGGGTGAAGGAAGCTTGATGGGTGAAGGCAGGGAGGTGGTCTCCTAATGGGTCTGGTATGACACCAGATTGACAATAAATGATGACATACATTTCAGTTTCATATATATGTATATATATATATATATATATATATATATATATATATATATATATATATATATATATATTATATATATATATATATATATATATGTATATATATATATATATATATATATATATATATATATATATATATATATATATATACAAAATATGCTTTATATATATATCTCATATGTATATTTATATTTATATTATGTATATATTTTTCCATATATATGCATCTCCATACATATATACATGTGTATATGTATAAATACAAAACTTGACTGATTCTACGGAATCTTTTCCCTGTTGTTGAATGACTCTACTGCATATGTTTGAAAAAGCATCAGTAGTCCTTCCAACTCAAATGGTGTGGAGGTACATTGTTCTGACTATGGTGTCCAAGGCCCTGGGTTGGAGACTTGGCAGACCTGATTGTTTTTTTTGCTAAGCAGAACAGTGGCTGATGGAAACAGAGTGATTAAAGCAGTTTTAACCAGTTGTAAGTAGGTTTGTGTGCATTTGAATGATACTAAGCGATGCCAACACATGGTTAAACATACAGATGCTTAATCTGTGTTGGCTTCACTTAGAGAAGCTTACCAGTGCACAAATCTGCTTAGCTGAGCTACCTGCTGCTTAGCATTCACATTTGAGCAATGCTTAAATCTGCTAACCATAGCTGAAAATTGCTAACCATTGCTCACAGTTCATTCTTATAAAATATCACGCTAATGACTTCATTTAATAAGTGTATATAATTTCCATTAAATGACATGTCTCTATGTGCTTTCATTACAATAGCAAGAGGTATAACTATACTGTATGGGACACGTGTATACATGGGTGGTTTCACTTTATATGCACTCACACTTCCATTTTATACCAGCTACACTGCCCTGGGTGATAAAAATAACTTACCGCATATTTTAATATTAAAATAGTACTTTTAACACTGCTTTATCGTGTAAAATTGGATTGCCTGTTGAAGTACTCAAACCGTCTATGCCTGCTTGCAAAGCTGGGACTCTGACTACTACACTATCTTGGTTTGGGGATTTGAGCTGCATATTTTTGTCTCCTAATGGATATTAATATTGTATGATTATATTAAATGGAGAGTAATGAGGTTTTTGGCCATGTCATTGAAGACTGCTGTCATGACATAATGGCATACATTTCAGTCTCAGACTTGTATCCTTCAGAACATTCATGCTAATGCATAACCTGTTTTCTATAAACTTTCTGTCTGTCCTCTGTGTAGATGTGATGACACCGGTGCTCAGGCTGTGGTTGACTACACTGCAGAATGGGTCTAAGAGCCCATGCATGTGTTCATGTTGGATGCAGCCAGGAATGGTATCAGGCCTATGGAGACCTCTATGTGTTGCCTTTGAGAGGGCATTACAGACTTGCTTCCTGATCATGAGGGGAGGGGTGCAGGTGCTGTATATGCAAATGTGTACCTATGGGGGTCTGCAGCCAGTTGCCTATATCTATGGCATATGTGTATGTGGTGTTATTGATGACCACTACAGAGCAGATATGTGTGTTGCCTTTGGAATTGCAGACCCATGTCTGGAAGGCCTAGTGATTGGCCTTGGTGGATGTATCCAGTTTGCACTCAAAGACAGCCTTAGAGTACATCACCTGTGACCTTATTTGCTTGTGCAAAACTAGATGACATGACTGCCAATGAGGCACCTGTTCCTTCTTGGCCCATCCTGTGATTATTTCCACCTATGATGGTAGTTGTGTATTGCTGCTGTCCAGGCATTCAGCCTACCTTGAGTGGATTGATGTTGTCCTGTTGGGTATTGCTTTCGCCATACAGCTATGTAGTTGCCCACATAGTATTGTGGTGTGGGCCTTGATACTGCTGCAAGTTCCAACATATGCAACATCCTTCATGTGGGCCTTGCCCCTTTTCCTTGCCTATGCAGGGGACATTACGAAGGTGTGGGGGGGCTATAGCTTCACAGACAGTAGGTGGTAATACCTCACAGGCAGGACATCTGGAGACAGCCCAACAACATAGGAGACAAAGCCCCAGAATTGGGTACAGATTGTATGTTATTAGTGCTGTTATACACATGGAGGGTTGCTAGATTGACAGGATTCATTGGGACAAGCATTTACTGAGTGACTTGACATCTGGCAGTGATATGCCTCTGACATACCTCTCAACTGGAATGTTGTCCTCACAGTGGCCAGAGGTTTGACTGTTATGTTTGCTCCGTTCCTCGAACAACGTCTGTTTTGTGGGGTCGGTAGGATAATGTGAGGATTGTAGTCACTAACTGTTGACATCCATTGGTGTTCCAGACATCATATCCTTCAGGGATGTTATGTTACAACAACACATGCAACACCAGCCACTGTTTCAGTTTGTAACACCATTATGTGTGATATGTCCCTCTTTCTGGCCTCCTGTCCCCCAAGTATGTCATACATTGTCCAGATGTCCTGCACTATGAGGTGCAGAGGTATGGTATATCATTAATTACCGACTGCACTCCAGTTATCATCCCACTGATCTAGCAGACTCCTGGCCATGGTATGCAGCAGTGGCCAGGATTATGGTTCCACACCCTGGAAACTCTGTGGAAATCTGTACATATGACAGTTATGTATGTCTGGCCATTGTGAACAGACTACCAAGATTGTGTAGCAGTGTTGTTTGTAGATGTTTGTAGATGGGTAGGGAGAGTAGCAGATGTGAGTGCCGTACATCCTTTACCTATCTGACTGTGCATGCTGCTACTGCTGCTGGTGGTCTATCAGGTCTGTATGCTTGTTGAGGCAGACTGTGAAATTTCATATAATACATCAGGATTCCCCGTAACTGTGATTTTGGCCAGTATATGTTGGTGTAGTGTGTGACTGGCAATAAGGATATGTTTGTTTAGACAGTCGTTCTACTCTAGAGTTCATTTTGGGTACTGGTATGTTGCCTTGACTGTGGTGCAAATGTTTTTGAGTGGACATTTTTCCACCACTATCTGCTTTTCACAACAATTCCATCCCTGTAGTACATACTATATTTGAATATACATGGGTAATTGCCCAGAGCTGATGTGGGGGAGTGTCCTGTTGGTATTACTGTGCTTCATAAGGTGCTGTGTGATATGTTTGGCAGCTGTCAGGGGATTTCCATTCTGTTACATGACTTTGGTCATACCTCAACACTGTCCAGAGGCCTAGACACTTTCCAGATGTGTGGCTCATATGTTTGGTCTGTTCCCCAGACAGTTGTTGTCCCTTGGCTAATCAGTAGGATACTCTGGGGAATGCAGTCAGTAAATGCTAACATCCATTGGTGTTACTGAATTCATATCCCTCAGAAAAGATATATGACAACAAACCCAGTAACACCAGCAACTGTCTAAATTTATAACAGCAATGTGTCCAATATACCCCTGTGTTTGGGCCTCTGTCCCTCAATTATGTCAAGCTTTGTCCAGATGTCATACACTAAGAGGTTCAGAGGTATGTAGTATCATTATTTATTGCCTTCGTTTCTGCTACCATCCCAGTGGTGTCATAGATCCCCAGACATGTAACAAGGAAGCGGCCATAGATATGAGTCCTGTGCCTATACATTCTGTGGGAAACTGTACATTTGGGAAGTCTGTGTATGTCTGGCTATTGTTAACAGACTGTCACGATTGTGTAGCAGTGTAGTTTGTACATGTTATTTGGGCAGTGTAGAGAGTGGGGCACATATGAGTGTCATAGGCCCTTTCTATTTGACTGTGCATGGTGCTCCGGTTTCTGGTTCCCTATCACCTGTATATGTTTGTATGGGCAAACCGTGACATGTCCCATAACACCTCAAGATTCCCACTACACTGTGACTTAGAGCAGTATATGTAGGGGTAATGTGTGAGTGGCAAATGGGTTATTATTGCTGATACAGTTATTATACTGTAGTGTTCAGTTTACTTACTGGTATGTCGCTGTGACTGTGGTGCAATTGGTTGTGGGTATGCACTTTCACACCAGTGTCTGTTTTCCACTAGTATTACATCCCTGTAGTGCCTGTTATATTTGCAAATGCATGTGTACAGCCCCAGAGCTGGACTTGGGTAGTGTTATGTCATTCTGAGTTTAGTTTGGGCATTGCTTGATAACTGAGTGTAGTTTCCCTAATGTGTTATGTCCAGATATTCATAGGATTTCTAGTTGTCTGGCTGATATCTTTGGTCTGGTCCCCATAATTGTTGTGTATTCCTGACACATCAGTGGGATGATGTGGGGATTGAGGTCACTAACTAATGAGAAGCAATTGAGTCCCGGACTTGTGATATTTCAGTCAATATATGTTAGGACATTTTTATTTTTTATTTATTTTTATTTTTACATTTGTTGACCGAGCTATTCTAGCTGGATACATGTCCATTTTCAGTAGAGATCTGGGGAGAAAAGCTCCACTATGAGTACAAGTAACAAACAGTACAATACTAATGTAGACAAGAAAAACAAGATTTTACATAGAGTAGAACTAAATATACTTTACAATCATTTACAAGCTATAGTTCCAAGTATTTTAAGGTAGAGACATGTTTATACAGTAGAGAGCTTGCAAGTAAGTTTAGGCTCTGCAGCAGATTCAAAGAAGGGCAATGTTAGTAGTGACTTTAGTAGGCTAAACAGAAAATACCAGTTGTAGTAATATAATTTAGAAGTATTAACAAGCTCTAGGTCATTATTTCTCTAAGTTAGAGACAAGTATATACAGCAGAGAGCTTACCAAGCACATTTTAGCTTGGCAGCAGATTCAAGGAAAGGGAAAAATTAGTAGTAATATTAGTAGGCTGAACAATAAAAATTCTCAGGGGTTAATAAGAGGTATACAAAAGGCATTTAAAAGAATGGTAGACATAAAAATGAGGGAGGGAGGTTCTAGTCAGGATTTGTGCAAGGGCATAGTCAGTGAGTTTGAAGATATTCTTTAAGTTGCTTTTTGAATAGTAATGTAGAGGAGAGAGATTACAGTTTAGTGGGAAGTAGATTCCACATTTTCCCTACAGTATTAGAGAACAGTGTATTCCCAGCCTTGTTTGTGGATGTATGTCTAGTTACTAGTAATCTGTTAGCTGAGCGAAGGGTTGTGAGGTTTTTGTAGGGGGTGATAAGACTAGTTAGTACTGGAGTATTACTAGGATGATAAAGGATTTTGTGTGTGATAAGGAGTTGTTAAAATTTTAGTTGATTTTGGAGTTCTAGCCATCCTAGTAGTTTTAGATTATGACAATAGTGGGTTCTATAAGGAGTTGGTGGCAAATTTGGCTATGTTGTTATAAGTGGCTATTAGTTTGTTGAGGTTGCTTTTAGAGAGATTAGTATAAATGGGAGAGGTGCAGAAGAAGGTAGTGATGAGATGGGTGTGGGCAATAGTAGTTCTAGCTATAGGAGTAAGGTAGGGTTTAATTCTGTAAAGGGTGCCTAGATTTTTGTTAACTGACTTTATGGTGGTATTGATGTGTGAGTCGAAGGTAAGATTATGGTCTATAGTTACACCTAAGTGTTTGGTGGTAGGTTCAGGAGTTATAACAGTACCATTATTTGATGTCACTGTGAGGTTAATTTGTGAGGACTTTATTGCGGGATTGAAGAGTAATAATTTAGGTTTTTTGGTGTTCAGGAGAAGGCAGTGCTGTAGGAACCAACTTTCCACTGTATGGAAAACATTTTGGGTAAGGGATTGGAGTTCTGTTAAGGAAGTAGCAGAGCAAATTAATGTTAAATCATCTGCATATTGTATGCAGGTTGCTTCTGGAATGTTTAGATGTAGATCATTAATAAAGGTAGAGAATAGGAGAGGGCCCAGAATAGAACCCTGAGGAACAGCAAGGGTAACAGGAAGGTGTGAGGAAAGTTCATTGCCCCAGAGCACAGCTTGTTGTCTGTTTTCTAGGTAGGAGTTAAACCAGTGTAGTGCCTGTGTATCAAGTGAGTGAGATTTAAGAATATCCAAAAGAAGCTGATGGTTCACCATATCGAAGGCTTTTGAGAGGTCAATAAAGAGTGCAGAAGATAGGGTGTTGTTATTATGATTTTTGTTGATATAGTCAGAAAAGAATAGGAGGGCAGTAGTTGGGCTATGGATTGGCCTAACACCATGCTGACAGCTGGCAAGTAAGTTGTTGTGGAGAAGGTGGTTAAGAAGCTGTTGGTGGATGCACTTTTCCATTATTTCTGCTAGTGGAGGGAGTAGGGCTATTGGGCGAAAGTTTGAGTGTTCAGTCGAGTCACCACCCTTGTGAAGGGGAATTATATGGGAAATTTTCCAAATGGAAGGGATTGTTCCTTCGGTAATAGTTCTGTTTATGAGTATGGAAATGGGATAGGCTATGGCATTTGCTGATTTCTGTAGATATTCAGCTGGAAGGAGATCTGCTGAAGGAGTGCCTAGTTAAGTTTATGGAGGAGGGAGAATATGAAGGATGTAGGTACAGGCTGTAAATGAAATGAGGGAGATAAGTTAGTGATAGTGGGTGACAGACTTGTGATAACAGGGGTAAGGAATTGGCTAGGGATTGGATGGTATCAGTAAAGAAGGTATTGAAGGAGTCAGCAATAAGCTTAGGATTGTCCTGGGTGGAACCTGATAAGATTGGTGTTTTGGAGTGACCTGGGTGTAACAGCTAGTTTATACCTGACCAGAACATTTGCGGTTTGTGCTGGTGGGTCTGTTGGAGTTGAAAGTAAAAGTTTTTTTTGTCATGAAGCACAGATTTTTTGGTAGCGTTTCTTAACTGTCTAAATTTTAGGTGGTCTGCAGGATTTCTTGTGGTTCTCCATTTGGCTCAAATCTTATTTCTTATAAGTTCATAGGTTCATAGGTAGGTACTAGGCTTTTGGCCCAAGGGCCTAAGTAAGCCTAGCCAACAAAGTTCCCTGGCTTTCGCCAACCCAAAAAAGTTAATTTCCTGTGCCCCTGTCGAGCAGAGCCACAGAAGTGATCCCTGAGGTGCATTTCCTATTTCCCATCCACTCATCAAGATTTCTTTTCAAGAGTGTTAATGAGGAACTTTGCTTGACATAGATGGGTAGCTTGTTCCAGAGTATGGGAAGTCTCTGGGACAGGAATCTAACCCTCCAGCAAGTCCTGTTTATTGCGGTGACAAGGTTTAGGTCCCTAGAGCGTGTAGCTCGGAGGGATTGGGATTTCTTTAGGTGTAGCATGTCCAACAGCTCTGGGTTTGACATAGCTTTATATGTTAGGCAGAGATCACCTCAGAGTAGGCGATATGCTACAGAGTAAAGCTGGAGTTTTTTGAGACGATCAGTGTAGGGCATCTGTTTGAGGCCAGTAATTCTCTTTGTGAGGTACTTCTGTGGCCTTTCCAGCTGCTGCAGATGTCTTGTGAAGTACATTCCAAAAGGGGCATTGTACTCTATAATGGAGCTAATGAGTGTCGAGTAGAGGGGACCAATGACCTCTTTTTTCCTTGATGAGAACCCTTTTGTGATGAGGTGCGCTATGTAGAAGGATTTCCTGACTACTGTGGCAATGTGATTATCAAAGGAGAGACTACTGTCCACCTGGGTCCCAAGGTCTCTTGTCACACATTCATTGTTAAGAAGACTGCCACCTATGTGGTAGTTCATGGATACACAGTTTTTACCAAAGGGGATAACAATGCACTTTTTGGCATTGAGCTTGAGGCCATGGCTTTGACACCAGGCATCTGTCTCAGTGAGACCCTTCTGTAGGATGTCCACATCATTTGGCGACTTGACTATAGCTCCTAGTTTGCAGTCATCTGCGAACATCGTTAGCCAGAAGCCTTCTGTGTTAGCCTGTACTTCAGAGAAGTAGATACCGAACAGGAGAGGTCCCAGGACTGAACCCTGTGGTACTCCACTTGTCATTGGTTTGAAGTCAGATTTGTAGTCTGCAACTTTTACAGTGTGAGTTTTGTCAGTGAGCCAGTTAGCAACCCATTTTGTGACATAGGGATTTATACCTAGTTTATTGAGTTTAGCTATAATTCCAGAATGGGGGATGGTGTCAAAAGCCTTGGCAAGGTCAAGATAGGCTGTGTGAACCACCTTACCCTCGTCTACGGCTTTAGTGACTGCCTTAAAGAAGTTGACCAGGTTCAGGAGGAAAGATCTGCCTTTCACAAACCCGAACAGGGTGGGGTCCAGAGTCTGGAGGTTACCAATGTCTTTGTTTATGAATTCCATGATGATACGTTACATGGCCTTGCAGACAAGGCTCGTCAGGCTAATAGGGCGATAGTTCCCAGGATCAGTGGTGGCTCCCCCTTTCTGGAGTGGGATAACTGTTGCTGTGCACCATTCAGTGGGTACAAAAGCCTGATGTGAGGCTATGATTGAACATGGTGCATAGGTGGGGAGCCAGTTCGTTCTGAAGTTTGTGTAAAACACAGCCTGGGATGTTGTCCGGTCCCATGGATGCTGTGTTTTTGGCTTTAGAGAGTGCTGCTTTTACCTGTGAAGTTGTGATTACAGGGACTCTGCATTCTTCCTGTATAGATATGGGCCCTTTAGGGGGGTGAGAGGGGGGTAAAGTTAGCAATGAACCTATCTGCCAGGATGTTGGTAATATCAGTTGGTTATGTAATTTTTGTGCCATTGTGTTGTAACTCAGAGCAGATCTGGGTGTTGCCATTGAGATTCTTGACATATGTATAGCAGACAGGACAGGACCACCACAAAAACCATAAAATAAATGTATTGTTTAAATACAAAGATGAGCGCTTTCGCATACCAACAAGCACGCTTCTTCAGATCTTACAGAAACAATTCATCTCATCATCTTACATACTCATCACATGCACGTTAAAAAACATTAAGAACAATCATTCAGTTAAACCCTATAATTCAATTTGATACAACTTTAGTTGATTAGTTGTCTATTTAGAGTATAGGCTTATAGCAAAATATTCTGTTACATCATGACACATATCAAAACACTATTTAATAACTCTAAATCTATAGATATAAAAAATATAGAATATATTATATCAAATATAGTACAAATAAACCATGAACATGGGGAAAACCATGATAAAGCCTTGCTGAATATATATTAGAAATGTGTATCATAATTTATAAATTGTTTCCTTATTTCATAAAAGGGGGAGTGTATATGAATCTATATATTTTCAATATCTACTCAATTACATTCATTTACGTGCTTGTGCTTCTAATACTGGTTTAATACTCACAAAGTTATTTAGACCCGGATGCATATGTGCACGCAATTTAAATATCCAACGTAACTCTGTCAGTTCTAAATAATTCATTCTATCAACTCCCCTTTTATTTTCAGTTACCAATTGTAATACTCTAAACCTAAAATGATGATCTCTCTCTATAGCTATATGTTTTGCAAGTGCATTTTGTTGATTAGATCGTTTTATATCATATACATGGTTATATATCCTATCTTTCAGTCTCCTTGACATAGCTATAGAATGCTTTGTGGTTGTCTTTAGAATCACTGGCAATCTTGTTTTCATAGCTAGCTTTGGAGGGTCTTATAAGGGATCTCAGCTTCTTGCTGAGGCTGACCAGGGAGTTGCTCCACTCATGGGATTTTACTCTCTTTTGCAACAATTTCTTCCTTCTGTTGTAGAGTTTATTTATGGCAGGGGACCACCAGATTGGCTTCCTTTTTTGGAGGATAACGTCTTGGTTCTGTTTGGGATAGCACAATCCATGCACTCATGTAAGTGCTTATAGAGTGAATTTGTGTAGGATTCAGCAGTCATAACTGTATTGTCCATCTGCATGGGTGTCATGAAGTTCACCACTTCTCTCTTAAGAAGCATGAAGTTGGCTTTGGAGAAATTTTTTACCGTGGTTTCCTTAATGAGGGGTGGGGGCAGGATGTGGATATGTAGGGTGATTAGCTTATGGTCGGATCTGACCAACGAGGAGTTGACTTCAGGTGTGGAACATCGGTCACTCATGTTGGTAATGACTAGTTCTAGGATATTGTTGCCCCTGGTGGAGGTGTGGATAAGTTGATCCAGGGCATTGGAATTTATGAATTCCAGAAAGCGCTGAATGAAGTTGTTACATGAGTATTTTTCCCAGTTAATTGTGGGGTAGTTGAAATTGCCCAATATTAGGGTGTTTGCTTGAACCCTAATATTTTCCAGTATATCAAGAAAAGAGGAGTGTGAATCCTGGGGCATTGTGGGGGATGTGTAGCAAGCTACAATTTGGATTGCAGTTTTGCCCAGAGTTAGTTGCACTTGGATAACCTCGGATGCATTATGATGAGCCACTAGCCTGGAGGTGTGGATATCCTTAATGAATATGGACACACCTCTGCCTTTGGTGTTCCAGTCCAGGTTAGATGGCCGAAAAGTGTGGTATGAGTTATAGCCTGGTAATGCAGGGGTGCTCTCTGGAGCCTTGAACCAGGTCTCAGTCACTGCACAGACATCGATGTTCTCCATTTTAAGGAGTGCCTCAAGTGAGTGCATTTTGAAATTTAGACTTCTAGCATTGAGTAGCTTTACCCTCAGTTTTTGCTTGCCTGTTCCTGTTATGTTGGTGAATTTATCATTTGAACCTTACCTGTAAATTGGTGACAGGGGAAAGTGTATTTAGGCAGCATGGAATGTTGGTCTGTGGGATGACATTGTTGATCAAGAGGGGGAGGAGGAGTGTGAGGGCAGCACCCAGGATCAAATTGTGGAAACTGAAAAAGGTTGATTGTGAGGTTGAGTTCAGGGAAGCGTTAAGACAGGCAGTGGGTGGCAGTGAAGAGTTACCAAATATCTGGGCAACTGCAGCACAGCTAGTAAGGGAGATGACTAGAAATGCTTTTCATGTGATATGTGGACAGAGGAAGGAGGACAAGGGGACCTGGTGTTGGAATGAAGAAGTACAGGGGAGTAAACAGAGAAAGAGGATGGCGAAGAAGAAGTGGGATTGTCAGAGAGATGAAGAAAGTAATCAGGAGTATAAGGAGATGGGGTGCATGGCAAAGAGAGAGGTGGCAAAGGCTAAGGATGAGGCATATGAAGGGTTGTATGAAACATTGGACACTAAGGATGGAGAATAGGATCTGTACCAATTGGTTAGTTAGAGGGACCGACCTAGGAAGGATTTGCAGCAGATAAGGGTGATAAAAGATAATGAGGGAAATGCACTCACAAGCAAGGGGAGTGTGTTGAACAGATGGAAAGAGTACTTTGAGGGGCTATTGAATAAAGACAATGGGAGAGAGAGTAGGTTGGATGATGTGGTTATGGTGAATCAGGAAGTGCAACAGATTAGGAAGGAGGAAGTAAGGATAGCTATGAAGAGGATTAAGAATGGAAAGGCTGTTGGTCTGGTGCTGTGGAAGCATGGAGGTGTTTAGGAGAAATGGCAGTGCTCTTTTTAACCAGATAGCTTAATGTAATCTTGGAAAGTGAGATGATGTGTGAGGGTTGTAGAAAAAGTGTTTGATTATCAATTATAAGAATAAGGGTGATGTGTGAAGCTGTTGTAACTACAGGGGGATAACAGGGGCAGCTCGTACTATCGGACTGACAGTCTGCAGCCCTCCCACATAGAAAAAAAAAAGGAAAAACAGTCCATGAAACAGAAAATCTATTCAGACTGCCTTTATCGGCAGTCCGAATGCAGAAAAACAGGTACCCAGCAACCTGTGCTGTAGGGTACCCAGAAATCTGTGCGGTCAACGACCACACAGAACAGAGGAGCTCCGGACTGCTTCCCTTGCAGTCAGAGCCAATGAGGAGTGAGCTGAGAGCTCTCTCTCAGCTCTCACCGGGATTTCGCTGCGCGGGCGTTGTGTAGAGCGATCAGTTCTGTTGGATTATGTGGCTTCCCTGCAGGTCAGTCGTCGCTAGCTTCAGAAGGTAGGTGCAGACATGGTCGGGCGGTCGCTGGCTTCAGAAGGTAGGTGCAGACATGATCGGGCGGCACCAACCCATAAGAAGCCTGACATATTGTAGAGAGATGAAGAATATTTTAAAACCTGTACAGAAACCCAAGGTGGGCTTGGCGTTTACATTCCCATACTTGTATGAATGTTTCGCAGTGGCTGAATCTTAGGACTGGGTTCTGAAGTACCCAAATATTAAGTTTCCCTTTCTAAATGCCTTAGGATTCACCATAATTTCCAAAAAAAGTTAAAACTTGTTCCTATCTAAAAGTTTTATTTTTTGGGGGGGGGTGATTTTGAATTCTGATATGAAAAGAGTGTTTTTGACAAATAGCAGAATGCAGGACATTTTACCTTGCTTTCATGCAGTACTGATAGAGAAACAGTTCTGATCAGGGAGTTCTTAGGGGACTTGGACATATTTAAGTGATGCTAATAGTAGAGGATGCAATAATTTTCATGCAGAAATTCATTAGTATATCTAGAACATTGAGTATTAGATGAGGCATCCCTCTGGATAAGTGTTTTTCCTCTAGTTCTTGTTCTAATCAAGGACAGTCAGTGGTGGATTATATCAGAATTTTGGCAGCCTTTACAAGACTCCCTATCACGTCAAATAGCAATAGATGTGGCCAATCAGAGTTGGGGGAACTCACCTCAAATGCTTGAAATAAACCTGAAGCAGATGCTGCTTGCTGACCATCAGCCATGGTCTTCCACACAGCCTTGATATCAGAGTTCAACAAACAATACTGGACAAAACCATTGCAATCTGTTATAAATTAAGAGCAGCACTTACTCTTAGAAGCTAAGCAGTTTGGGCATGGTGTTTTAGGAGCAGGCACTCTCTGTTTTCTAGACATTAGTAACTGTACACTTTTGAGACATGAAGAATGTTTTGGCAACTCACTGAACAGATCACTTGTGAAAAATCCCAGCTGGAGGGTCAGTCTTCAGGTTCTTCACCGTTATGGCACTGCTTGTTTGTTTTTTTTTTTTTGGGGGGGGGGGGCAGAGTGTTCCAAGAAAGGACCTATTTACAATAGCACAAAAAGCTTTCTAGGAAAAAAAATCAAGATAAGAGCTCAAAAGGCTTTACTCAAGCCTCAGTCAAAATGCATCCTATATACCTCCCATTCCAAAGGTTGTGAAAAAGCCAAGACATTAAAATGCTGATGTGATTCTCATAGCATTGAAATGGCTGATTTCACACAAACGTTGCTTATTTTATTTATTTGGCAAGTTCCATTACATCAGCAGGAAGGACAAGGGTCATGTCAGGAAGAAGCTTAATACACAACATAAAGGCACCTGAATTCTCTGGAAGAACTGTGTATCATAGAGACACACACATCACTCTAGTTAGCGCATTAGCCTGCAAGTATGCATTCATTCATTCATTCATTCATTCATTTTAGTCATTCGTGCCAGGATGGAGAGCTGGTCTAATGACTCTACATTCATAACACAGGCCAAGATGGCAGAAACGGAACCATAACACAAACAGTAGAAGACATAATATTTATGTATATAGGTCTATATTATATGCTCGAAGTTTTAAAACTTTGATGCTCATATGATTGACACCATATGAGCAAAGTTTTAAAACATCGAACATATAATAAAAATAAACAAAAAAAACCTACCTGAACACTCTGAGCAGGGGTCAAGCCCCCCTGCACCCCACACCCCCTGCTACTTAAATATACCAACTCCGAGATCGCACTACAGTGAAGTAAAGGGAAATATTCCCTTGCGGTGATCTCCATTGAAACATTCGAGCTTTCAAAAGTTCACTCATATGGTGTCGACCATATGAGACTCGAACTTTTGCAAGTTTGTGCTCCTGATATAGACCCATGTTTATATATCAAGTGGATGCATACCTCTCAACTGTCCAGATTTTCACAAAATGTCCATATTTTTGCCTCATATTTTTGGTGTGTTTCTCATAAAACTTTGTTTTTCTGACAAATCATTGAGGATTGAAGATAGAAAATGATATAAATTTCAGTTTCAGGCTTCATACCCTTCAGAAAATCCATGGTAATGTAAAACCTCTTATTCCATCAACTTTCTAAGTTTGTTAGAGCAATATTTAACAATTTCCCTGATTTTGGGCCTTTATCCCCCTATTATTTATGACTTCGTCCAGATTTCCTCTTCTAAGAATAAGAGGTTGACAGGTATGAGTGAATGCTGTATATACATGTCTTATACAAATTATATAATGTGTGGAGATCCCGTATAAATCATAGATACATGTACACAGCACACATATTTACTTGATTTATGAAGGTTCATAAACAAACCCAAAAGAGATAAGCAATAAAGTGCATAGAAGTGCATAGCTGATACACAAAAATAATAATTGCATTGCATTTGCATTACTGCTATTTAAATAATACAAAGTTAAACACTGTTTAGGCAGGCACATTTGTGTTGTTCACTTAGTTGTTCAATAAACTTCTTCTTGAATGGGTAACTTCTGATGTCCTGTGGAAGGCAGTTCCATAGGTATGATCTTGGAACAGGATCTTACTGAAATGTAGTCTAGGTTTAACTAGAGTAAGGAGGTACGTAAGCAGGTTTTGCATGATGTTCAGATGCAAGAGAACAACAGTAACTACAGTTTAGCAACTTAAATATTAGAGAGTTAAGGTGGAGGGAGGCTAACACTATGATTTCCAGTCAAATTACCTTCTGCAGTGAAATGCAATGGAATTTTCTAGATTTAGAGATGTATGTTTTCCCAGCAGTAGTTTGCAGGATGTTTGTATCCTGGTCTGAGATTACTGTTATGACCAATAGCCTGTAATCAGTTTTGGGCATTAACATTTGTATATTGATTTCTAACTTCTTGGGGTTAAGAGGTGCATGTATTTATACACCAATCTGATTTGTTGCAGGGCCAGTTGCACCATGTTTGGTATGGAGAGTGAATGTCATTTGTTGAATTAGCACAAGACTTAAGTAGTTTGGTGAATTGTAATGGGATGTGGTGTGTCTTGAGGGTCATTTATAACAATGCTAAGATGTCTAGACAGTCTTTGAATGGTACAAACAACATTACTGAAGAAGCACTATAATAATAAGTAGGACTTCAAGTTTTGTTAACTCTAGATGTGCCTGACGTATTTTTGAAAATGTATATGTCTGTAAGTGCGGTGTTGCAGCATTATATTATGGTATAATCAGTACAGAGTGTATAGCTGAGAGACTGTAGAGGAGGTCATTTATAAAAATGGAGGACAGCAAGGGTTCTGGATTGCTTATAGAAGCTGTACCATTTCAGACACTGTTTCTTTGCATCCGTGAAGGTTCTGTCTGATATGTAGGCTAATAACCAATTTAATGCATAGTCACTAACAATGTAATTTTGTATTTAGCAGGAGGGATGGATCAACTCTTTCAAAGGCACACACATCCATTTCTTCATTGTTTTTTTACATATACAATTACAGTCTACTATCATGCACTTGACACACAAGCGGTCGAGTCCACCAGTGCGAGTCCCACATTGCAAACGTTGTAATGTTGAAAAACAATATTACTAACTGTGCCTTTTGCAGCTTTATTGACATTTGGGAGTGGGAATTTGTCCTTTCCATGCTGTTGTGTGACTTCATTGTTGGTATATATAAATTCAAAGGGGTGTATGGAGTGCAGGGGGGACTTGCCCCTATGAATAATATATATATTTTTTGAGGTTTGATTTGTTCAGATTGAATTTCTTTTTCAGCTGGAATACATATTTGACTTGGTTACTGCTCTCCTATTGCTGATCTCTGTCTGAAACTTGGTGGCTTGTGATTTTTCCACCCCTATGTTTCATGTTCAAGGGGCCTATGATTTTGAAAACAGCCCAGAGTTAATATTTATCTGCCACTGGCAAAATGTGTTTTCTTTGAATGTGGGTTTTAGTGCTGCTTCAATGCATGTGAGTTTCAAGGGCAGAGAAGTTTTAATGCTAAGTCTATTTTCATTGTGAGACTGCATTGCTTTGTTTAACAGATATCTATTAGGGTTTGTGCTGTAAAATGCAAAATAAAACTTTCAAATGAAATCTAAATCATTGCAGAAGTAAAGCAGTATGCACATTACAGTGTTTGTGGTAAATGGGCCAAAATAACAAAGGAATGGGACATTGGAATGGCTGCAGGGGGGAGGCTCCATTCGACCATGATTTTGTGAGGGGGGGGTAGCAATCTCAGACAGCCCTGGTTGAACTATACCTCTCAGTTGTCCATATGTTTGCAGAATGAAAAGATATTTGCTTCTTATTTTTGGTTTGTTCCTCATAAAATTTGTGATTTTCTAGCAAATCATTTAGGAATGAAGTCACTAAATGACAGACATTGAGTTTCAGACCTCATAACCTTCAGAAAAATGCATGCTAATGCAAGACCTGTTATTCTATCAACTGTCTTAAGTTTATACAAGAGCAATTTTTAGTAGTGTTTGTATGTTCCCACAATATATTTGGCCTTGTCCAGATTTCCTGCATTAAGAGGTTGAGAGGTATATGCAAATCGCTTTGTAGAATTAGGAATATCCAAACCTCTCCACTGTCCCCAATTTTGGCTCAAAATGTTGCTCTCCCCTAATAATCCCTCCTCAAAATGGCAATTTTGGAAGAAAACGTGGAGGGTTTACAATTATATATAACTGTAATGATCAGAGTTATAGATTACTTTTATTTCAGAAATGCATGCAGATGCTCTTATTTTGTTAGCTGCTCAAGTTAACAGTGTTAATATTAAAAAAGTGTCCCTTTTTTGACAGGTTCCCAGCTATATTGTGTGGCAACTTTATATTTTTGCATCACAGTTTGGTCTGTTTTTATAAAATTGTGGTTTTCTGGCAAATTAGTGGCAAGTCATTAAAGATTGAAGTTAGAAAATAATGGCAGAAATTTGAGTTTCAGATTTCATACCCTTCAGAAAATTCGTACTAATGCAAGACCTACTACTGTTCTGTTATCTAAGTTAATAAGAGCAATATTTAAAAATTGTCCTTATTTTTGGGCCTGTGTCCCACTTCTAGTTCTATGTATGGCTTTGTCCAGATTTCTTGCTCTGAAGTTGAGAGGTATGCGTGTCAGACCCATCACTGTCAGCCAGAGACATTTCAAATTGTGACATACTTGTAGCACCCCACTCCCCATTGTAGTGGCTCTGGATGTGTCCAAGGAAGGCAAGGAGCAGTTATGCAGTGTAAGTGTGCAGAGTATTCCCCCATCCAAGGTAGACCACAAGTATGACCATGGCTTTTCATCTGTCCTTGATTTTGCAGAATGTTCTGGTTTTCTGTCATATTTTTATACTGTTGATTTATGCTTCTTATTATTCAGGAAATGCATGCTGTCACAGTGCCCTGTTGCTCTGTTTAAGTAGCAATGATTTAATGACCATCAGGTAAGCTTGTCGGAGATTGTAAGATGCAAGTAAGCTTTAATAAGCATACTGTTAAAGAATTACCAGCATTGAAAGCCTTTTTGTTGTTGCCATGCCGAGAATATTTACATAACTAGATAATGTATGTCTTGGGTATTGAAATGCATATGACAGTATTTGTAATAAAAGGACAGGATTGCAGTATTTTTAGAAGCCCATTACATTTGTTGGAGACTTGCAGTCATCTTTTGTTGGAGACTTGCAGTCATCTTTGCAGGCTTACCCGTAAACTAAACAGAATGCCGATCTATCATGTGTGGTCCATAACTTGTGCAGGAATCCTTTAAGCAATTTATCTTGAGCTTGTTTCTTGTTTGCTGTTCATTTTTTACTTTGATCATGTCTTCCCCATGAAACAAGTAGATAGTTGTGTCAGGCAGCAGGTCTTTTGTGGATAAGAAACATTTTTACAAGCGGGGGAATCACAGAGATTGCTACTTTCAGCATGTTACTTGGTAATTTTATAAAGCTGAATATAAATTATAATTAGAACTGCAGTGCAAGGAGTAGTGGTTTGAGTTGAGTGCTACTTGTTTTTTTATACTTGATTTTGACTGGCATTCCAGTAATGTATTTAAAAAGAAATTTATTTTTTCATGCCTCACAACCTGTTTCCTTCTGGATATTAAGTAAGCTGTCATGTAGCCAATGCATTGAAATATTTTTTTCTTCTACACTTCATTTTGTCTTGATTGGACTCTTGTAATGACTGTTTGGCACCCAGGGCAGTGTATTTAATTAACGTTCCAGTTAATGTGGTTTTGAGCATAGCTCCACCCCTTTCTAGTTGGCCACACCCCTCTCCACTGGCCCCACCCATTCAGTTGTCTCCTGCAGCTCTCCTTTAATTTGAAGTCACCAGCCACCACTGGGGGATAACATTGATCAGTCACAGCATGAAGTTATGGGAAAGAGTAGTGGAAGCTAGGTTAAGAAGGGAGGTGAGGATTAGTGATCAGCAGTATGGTTTCATGCCAGGAAAGAGCAGTACAGATGTGATGTTTGCTCTGAGAGTGTTTATGGAGAAGTATGGAGAAGGTTGGAAGGAGATGCACTGTGTCTTTGTGGACTTAGAGAAAGCATATTACAGGGTGCTTAGAGAGGAGTTGTGGTATTGCATGAGGAAGTCAGGAGTGGTGGAGGAATCTGTAAGAGTCCTACAGATGTATAGAAGGGTAGCATGACAGTGGTGAGTTCTGCAGTGGGAGTGACAGGTGCATTTACAGTGGAGGTGGGATTACATCAGGGTTCAGCTCTGAGCCCTTTCTTATTCTCAGTGGTGATGGATAGGTTGACAGACAAGATCAGACAGGAGTCCCCATTGACTGCAATGTTTGCAAATTACATTGTGATCTGTAGTGAGAGTAGGAACAGGTTGAGGAGACCCTGGAGAGGTGGAGATATGCTCTAGAGAAGGGAGGAATGATGGTTAGCAGGACTAAGACAGAATATATGTGTGTGAATGGGAGGGAGGATAGAGGAATGTTGAGGATGTAGGGAGTAGAGTTTGCAAAGGTGAGTGAGTTTAAATACTTGGGCTCAACATTTCAGAGTAATGACGCGTGTGGGGGAGAGGTGAAGAAGAGAGTGCAGGCAGGGTGGAGAGGATTGAGAAGAGTGGCAGGAGTGATTTGTGACAAATGAGCACCATTAAGAGTTAGAGGGAAGGTCTACAAGATGGTAGTGAGACCAGCTATGTTATATGGGTTGGAGACAGTGGCATTGACAAAAAGGCAGGAGTCAGAGCTGGACATGGCAGAATTAAATATGTTAAGATTTGCACTGGGTGTGACGAGGGTGGACAGGATTAGGGATATGTATGTTAGAGAGTCTGCCCAGGTTGGATGGTTTGGAGACCAAGCCAGAGAGTAGCGGGATTATGTTGGTTTGGACATGTGCTGAGGAGGGATGCTGAGTATATTCAGAAAAGGATGGTAAGGATGAAGCTGCCAAGTAAGAGGAAAAGAGGAAGGCCTAAGATAAGGTGTATGGATATGGTGATAGAGGACATGCAGGTGGTTGGTGTGACAGAGCAAAATGCAGAGGACAGGAAGAAATGGAGACAGATGATCCACTGTGGTGACCCCTAATGGGAACAGCCAAAAGAAAGAGAAGGAGATGTTGTAATGTCAGTCTTCACAGGTTGCCAATGATTTGCCAGACATAACAAAACTCTATGACTAATAACTACAGATATGAGACACACATATGGTCAGTGTGCATAACACTGGACAGTTGAATGGTATGAGCTCAGTATATTACATGCAGTTCAACACACACATACGCAACAGTATTTCACTATGCAAATACCTTGTATAGGTCTCTTACATTTCTGTGACAGACATGTATATCATAGTTGTATTCACAATTAACATATGGATATCTACGACATCCCAGTAGCTGGCTTAGCAGTGTCACTGAGTCAGTATTGCTCAACAAACACTCCAGTAGTAGTCATATGTGAGCCATCCTTTCCTGGGGTGAATCAAGGGCCTGAGCTGTGGTCTATGTCACTGAAGACAGACCCAGTTGCTATGGCTATAGGTTCTGATCAGCAATATATCAGTAAAGCAAGTCTTGTTGAGACATATTTGTTGTACTTCCTATTTCCCATTATTACATACTCGCTACTGCTTTCTATTACATACTCCCTACCGCATTCTATTACATGCTTACTTGTTTGACATACCTTTTTTTCCTCACGTATGGTTGGTTTTATTCCACTATGTGTAGCTTGTTTCTTGTGTGTGTGTGCATGTGCGTGTGTGTGTGTGTGTGTGTGTGTGTGTGTGTGTGTGTGTGTGTGTGTGTGTGTGTGTGTGTGTGTGTGTGTGTGCGTGTGTGTCTCCCAAATGTAGGGTATGTATCTGTTTTGCATAGGCAGCAGCTTGCCTTTTGTAGGTAATGCTCATGAGCAGCTGATGGCCTGAGCACCAATTGGTGTCCCCCACTTGCTAATTGCATGCAGAACAGTTGTGGCATTATTTCTATAGCCAATGGCATGGCAGCACACTCCTATAATTGATTACTTCATGTGAACGTTGCCCGTTTTCCTTGCCTGTGAGGAGGCATTCATGGAGGTGTGTGAACAACAGCATCACAGAGGGTAGTTGGAAATACCTCTTACAATTAAAGCTGTGGAGACAGCCCAACAAACTGGGGGAAAATGTTCCAGACATAAGGACAGAATGTAAGTATTGCTGTTATACAGTTGAATTAATGCTAGTTTAACAGGGTTTGTGTGGACATGTCTTTTCGGCTTGGTTTTACGTCTGAAAGTTATGTGGTTGACATAACTCTCAACTGTAGGGCTATCCACAGAATGGCCAGATTTTGGACTCTCATGTTTCGTGTGTGCCTCAGATATTTTTTGTCTTTAGAAAATCAGTAGCATACTGTGGAGAATGCAGTCAGAAAATGGTATCATCCATTCATGTTTCTGACTTCATATCCCTCAGAAAAGATATGTTACAACAAACCTTGTTACACCAGTAACTGTTTCAGTTTATAACAGCAGTATTTAACATATGCCCCTGTTGTTGGGCCTTTGCCCTCAAGTATGTCAGGCTTTATCCAGATGTCATGCAGTAAGAGGGTGATAGGTAGGATATATCATTATTTAATGCCTTCATTCCTGATAACATCCTAGTGATGTATCAGACTGTCAGACATGTTACATGTAAGAGGCCTTATATATGAGGACAAAGACTGGAAATTCAGTGGGACTATGAACAGTTGAGAGGTCTGTGTATTTTTGGCGATTGTTGACAGACTGTCAGGACTGTGTAGCAGTTTAGTGTGGCAATGTTATTTGGCCTGTGCAGGGAGGGGGCTGGATGTATGTGTTATGGCTCCTTTTCTATCTGCCTGTGCATGCTGCTCCTTTTTCTGGTGGTCTATCGGCTGTATATGTTTGTAGGAGCAGACTGAGACATGTCCCATACCACTGTCAGGTGTCATATTACACTATGAATTGGGCCAGTATATGTAGGGGTAGTGTGTGAGTGGCAAACATGTTGAGATGTTTTTGTTCACACAGTCCTTATACTGTACTGTTCCTTTGGCTTACTGGTATGTCACTGTGATTGTGGTGGAATTGGTTGTGGTTATGTACTTTCACACTGGTGTCTGTTTTTCAGTGCTGTTATATCCATGTAGTGCCTGATATATTTGCTAATACATGTATAATCCCATAGCAGATTTGGATTAGTGTTGTGTTAGTTTGACTGTAGTTTGGGCAGTGCTTGGTGACATGCTTAGCAGCTGAGTGTAGTTTCCTTAATGTGATCTTATGCCCAGATATTTGTAGAATGTACTGTTGCCTGGCCCCCATAAGTGTTGTGTATTTTTGACACATCAGTGGGATGATGTGAGGATTTCAGTCAGTAACTAGTGAGAAGTAATTGAGTGTTGGACTTGTGCTATTTCAGTTAATATATGTTAGGACAGGCATGAGGGTGTTACTGCAGCAACTGTGTCAGCTTATCTACTCCAGTATTTCAGATATGTCCCTATTTTCATGGTTTTCTCCCCCCACTTTGTCAGGCTTGGTCCAGATTCATTGCACTAATGGGTTCTGAGCCTACCTCTCGACTGTCCGGATTGTTGCAGTATGTCCAGGTTTATTGCTCATATTTCTGGTCTGTTCCACAGATTCATTATTTTTATATCCCTGGTAAATCACTGTGATGATTTGAGGAATTCTGACAGTAAATGATGACATACATTTCAGTTTCAGAACTCACATCCTTCAGAACATGTATGCTGTAATAAACCCTGTCAGTCTGGTAACACTCTACATTTATAAGAGCAATATTTAAAATATGTCCCTAGTTTTGGCCCATTGTCCTCCCATTTGGACAGCCCTTGGCTGATTTCTTGCATTAACAGTTTGAGAGGTATGATTCTGAGATATGACTCTACTACATGTTATGAGCAGATATATATATATATATATATATATATATATATATATATATATATATATATATATATATATATATATATATATATATATTTTTTTTTTTATTATTTTATTTTACATTTGTTGACCGGGCTAGTCTAACTGGATATATGTCCATTTTCAGTAGAGGCCCAGGGAGAAAAGCTCCAAACATGAATAATGACAATGTTAAACATATGTAAACAAGACATTTAAAATCACATAAAGTGAAAACATTGGTAAAATGAAATTATAATACTCAGGTTATAAACTCTGAAAATATTACTGTAAAAATTATATTAAAAAAAACAAAATTATTAGAGTAAAGAAAACAATTATACTAAATACAATAGTGGGTACGAGTACAACCCAATAAAGAGAGAGAAAGGGTTTTATGTTATATAAAATTACTAAGAAGAAAAGAGTAGTACCTAGATTAGGTGGCATAGGATAGAGGAGTAGGGAAAGGTGTTAGAGAAGGAAGGGGGAAAGATATCAGTCTGGGTTAGCACATTGGCAAAGCCAATGAGTTTTAAGATGTTCTTTGAGGTGTTTTTTAAATAGAGGAGTAGACGCTAAGATTGATAGTTCAGAAGGAAGTTGATTCCAGTTTTTACCTGCTGTGTTAGAGAAAAGTGAGTCACCAGCTTTGTTGTTGGATTTAGTTGTGGAAACTAGGAGTTTATTAGCAGAGCATAGTGTAGCAAGATTTTTATATGGTGTAATCAGATTAGAAAGGATAGGGGTGTTGTTAGGGTGGTATAGGATCTTTTGAGTAATAAGTAATTGTTGACAGAGTATATGATTTTCCAGTTCTAGCCATCCAAGTTGTTTGAGGTTGAGGCAGTGGTGAGTTTTGAAGGGGGAGCATGTAATGAATCTAGCTATGCTATTATAACAGGTGACAAGTTTGGAGAGGTTATTTTTGATAGGTTAGTATATATAGCAGAGGCACAGAAAAGGGTAGAAATGAGGTGGGTTTGTGCAATAGTTTTCCTGGCAGTAGGGGTAAGGAAGGGTTTAATTCTATAGAGAGTACCGAGTTTTTTGTTAATGGACTTTATGGTGGTGTTGATGTGGTCATCAAAGTTGAGACGATTATCAATTGCAACTCCTAGTAGGCAGGTTGTAGAGTCTGGGGTTATGTTGGTAGCATTGTTAGAGGTTACAGAGAAGGATGGAGTGGGTGATTTATGAGTAGGGGTAAAAAGGAGTAGTTTTGTTTTTTTTTGCGATTGAGTAGGAGACAGTGTTGCATAAACCAGTTTTCAACATTATGAAGAACAGTTTGGGTGCGGGACTGGAGAGAGTCTATGTTCTTGTCTGAACAAATTAAGGTGGAATTGTCTGTATATTGAATGCAGGTGGCTTGAGGAATATTTATGTGTAGATCGTTAATAAATAAGGAAAACAGAAGGGGACCTAAGATAGAGCCTTGGGGTACCCCAATATTAACAGGAAGTAGTGAAGACAGATCGTTATCCCAAAGGACTGCTTGCTGTCTATTATTCAGATAAGATGTAAACCATTGTAATGCTTGTGGTTCAAGAGGAAGGATCTTTAGTTTGTCTAAAAGTAAGTTATGGTTAACCATATCAAAGGCTTTTGACAGGTCAATGAATAGTGCAGAGGAAAAGGAGTTATTGTTGCGATTTTTATTTATATAGTCTGTGAAAGATAGTAGGGCAGTTGTAGTGCTATGGAATGGTCTGATGCCATGTTGGCAGTTGGCTAATTGATTATTTTGTAGAAGGTAGTTAAGTAGTTGTTTGTGAATACATTTTCCATAATCTTAGCTACTGGGGAGAATAAGGCAATAGGCTGAAAGTTAGATAGTTCAGTAGAAGAACCGCCTTTATGTAGAGGGATGATGTGGGATACTTTCCATATGGATGGAATTTTGCCTTCTGAGATGGTTCTGTTAATAAGGATAGAGATGGGATAGTCTATAGCTTTTGCAGCAATTTGTAGGTATTCAGATGGGAGGCGGTCAGCAGAAGGGGTACAAGGTTTCAGTTTTTGAAGTAGCTTATGGATGAGAGAGGTAGGTACAGGTTGTATTTGAAAGGTAGGTGATATAGTCTTGGAAGAATTTATTGGAGAAGCAGTAAAGGGAGGTAAAGAAGTGGCTAGGGTTTGAATGGCTTCTCTAAAGTAAGTGTTAAAGGCATCAGGGATCTGGTTGTAGTTATTATGGTTAAAACCTACAGGGGCAGGGGTAGCAGAGTGACCTGGACGAAGACGTTTGTTAATCCCTGACCAAAATTTTTGTGGAGTTTGTTGACTGGTTTGTTGTAGGTGAAGGTAGAAGTCTTTTTTGTCTTTGAGAATATCTTTCTTGCTGGCATTTCTTAACTGCTTAAAGTGGAGTTGATCTGATGGACATTTGGTAGCTCTCCGTTTAGCCCAGATTTTATTTCTAAGGAGCATCTTTTGTCTAGTTTGTTTTGTGAGCCATGAGGCAGGTTTGGATCTTATTCTAGTAGAACGAAGAGGAGCATGGTAATCTAGGATTTGAAGAAATTTGGTGTTAAAATAGTTAACTGCATTGTCTAGTTCAAGATGGGTTACTGGTGACCAGTCACATGCTTGCAGTTCATTTAGGAAGGTATGTGGGTTAAAGAATTTTTTTGAGCAGGAGGTTTTAAGATTATGAGTAGTTGGGATATGTACTTTTTGTCTAATAATGTAGGTAAGCATGTGGTCGCTGATATCGCCGGAAGGGTTCCTGGAGTATAAGTTTCAGGGTGGGTATTAATAAGGATCCAGTCAAGAATAGATTCCTTACTGGTGGGTTTGTGAATTCTAGTAGGAGTTGATATTAATTGTGAGAATCCAAAGAGATTTATGTGGTTAGTAGGGTTAGTGGAGCTGCAGGAGGACCAGTCGATGTTAAAGTCATCCAGTATAATGGTCTCCTGGGGTAGTTGGGTAGAAAAATAGCTAAGCAAGTTTTCAAGAGTATTAGTATTGTTACCTGGGGGAGATACATGCAGATTAGATAGATAGATTTGGTGTTATTGATTTGGAGTTTGGTAGTCAGGAGTTCGGCTTTGGTGTCAAATGAAGGATGCACATTGAAAGGGGAAATTTGGAGATTAGATTTATAGAGAATGGCTATACCACCTCCTTTTTGGTTATACAGTCATATGTAAGGATATTGTAGCCAGGAGGGCTAATTTCCTGGTCTAGTGTGGATTGTTTTAGCCAAGTCTCTGTAAGACATAGGATATCAAATGAGTACATATCAAGGAGTGCATGCAGGTGGGAAATTTTGTTGTTGATACTTCTAACATTAAGGTGAGCTATCAGGAGGGAGTTAGGTGGTTTAGTTAATGAAGAAATCATAGGAACTGATAAGTTGTTAAGGTTATTGGTATAGTCAGTATTGGGGCCTGGGTTTGGATGAATATCACCGTCTAAGAGGGGATGTTGCTGGGGATTATTTAGGAATTTAAGGATTTTGAAGAAGTTATTAAATGTTTTTTTGGAGGTGAAGTAATTAAAATGAGATGTTCTATGGAATTTTGATAGTATATAGTTAGAAGTACTGGTTATATTACAGTGGTTAAGGGAGTAAATATAGGAAGAAGGTAATGTTTGTTGTAAGTGATGGTTTTGTTCTGGTAGAGAAAGATTTTCAAACAGGGTGAGTGAATAAGGTATGGTAAGAGAGGTTATTAAGGTAGTTAAGAGTAGTATGTTTTTGAAAATGGTTTTAAGTGAAGGGGCCATATTTATAGGAAGTTGTAAGTTAAGAATAGGTAGTGAAAGTAGGAGAAATAGAGAAAAAGGAGAGAGTATTATGAGAGATAGATCTGGGTTAGAAATTATACAGAGAAGAAATTAGTTGAGAATGTTAAGGGGAGGATAAGGGAATTAGCTAGTGTAGTAAGAGGGTAGAACAGTTGGGGGTGTAATTTAATAGAGTTAATTAGTAACAATTGGGGGAGGAGGAAATGGGGAGGGGTCTAGTGATGAGGAGGTTTGTGATAGGTTGGAAGAATGGAGGGGGCGTGGCAAGTGAAGTTTAA
The DNA here is from genome assembly GCF_019279795.1 of Protopterus annectens. Lineage (NCBI taxonomy): Eukaryota > Metazoa > Chordata > Ceratodontiformes > Protopteridae > Protopterus > Protopterus annectens. Next base: position 1,106,465,941 of record NC_056729.1, on the reverse strand, counting down.
GTGTAGTGCTAATGGGGGTGGGTGGAAATTGGGGGTAGGGTAGGGGAGCAGAGTGAGCCCGCAAGGCGAACGAAGTGGGGCAGACCAAGGAAGGTAAAAGTAGTGAGATAAACAATCAGTAAGGTAGAAGGTAAGAGCAGGGGATGGTAGGTAAAAAGGCAGAGATTGTGAGTGAAAGGAATGGGGAGAGAAATGAGCAGGAACCAGGGGGATAGAGGGCTAAAAGGACTAGGAGTGGAAGGGAGGAGGGCAAGTTACAGGGTTAAAATAGACTATGGAAGAGGATAGTAAGGAGAAAAGAGTTCCAAGAGTATGACTTTTAAATTGAATGGCAAGAATTGAAACTGAGTGAAATCAGAGGTGGTTAAAGACTGCCATCTAGTGGTCAAAGTCTGGAAGTACACAGTGAGGAAATCACAGAAGCTGGTTATAAGTAAAGAAAAATAAAGGTATTGGGGAAGGAGAGTTATAAGGGGGGTCACATAATAGAGGGTGGGGGCTAGTAGAGTTAAGAGCCAGGAACAATGGAGTTCAACAAGAGTAGGTGGGGGGTATGGCTGCTGGCAGATATGGCACTTTATTGTATAACAAAAACAAACTTAATTGTGACATACAATGTTAATTTAATTGGTGTTCAGTCCAGGGGTATTTTGATTACCCAGGTGAGGAAATACACAGGCAGGTTTAGGTAGGTGATTATTGCTGGTCTTTGCAGTCCAATAGGGCACAGTTGGGAGTGGGCAAAGTAAGTGTAGGGAGTATTCACAGCTGGAGAGAAATAAAAAAAGACAGAAGAGGGAAGTTACTTAAGCTGTACAAAATTGGTAAAATCAATATGCTAGCACAAATACAAAACAGCAGGACCAGGTGTAGAAACAACAAATGCTAGATCAGGAGCACATGAACAAGTATCTAGTGCAAAATAATACAATTAGTTGGATCCCTGTAGCTAAAATTAGCTATCGAATTAGGACTAAAAACAATGTAGTAGATGCAAAAGATGTTAAACAAAAAACTTAGACTAAGAGAGTAATCATTACATTTGAAACAAGGTAGCCAGAAATTAAATTAACAGTAGAAACAGTCAGCTATGTTTCAGCAGATACTGACAATTTGCATGTAGAACAGCTAAGTTTGCAGTTCAGAAAACATAATTGGCTCTTAAAACAGCATACTTATTAGACAAGCCTGTTTAAGCACATGTAATTAAAACTAAAACTACTTAAATAATATCAAACACACAGTTACTGTTTAAATTCTCAGAGTACCAAAGAAGGCTACAACTGAGGCCAGATAGAAAATAAAGTGGTTTTCGAATGTCTGGACCAAGACCCATACAAATCGACCATTTAAGCTAGACAGGGAAGCGATACCTACCACAGCTATTTGTAGTCACAGGGTATCATAACTCTAAAAATGTATGTGATTTAGCTATGCTTTAGGGAATGTAATTAATAGGGCAGAACTAAAGCAAGTATACCTCATAGTAAAGCCTATTTGAGGGTACTATATACACCTCTGAGAACGGCTAAGACCTATGTGTTAATAGAGTAAAAACAAATCCTACAACTAAAGTAATATATTATGCAATTGTTATGATGAAAAACAAATCCTACAACTAAATTATTTGCAGGAAGTGCTCTGGCGAAATCCAGGTCCTCTAAAGTCGCATGGAGCAGAAAGGTACCTGTAGAATCTCAGCGGATGCAAGTTATACACTTTTCAAATTGTTTAATCTGTCCCAACACTGGAGCGATTCACTATCGAGTTTCAGTAATTAAACAGCACAGTCAAAACATTAAAGTTAAGACTAGCAGCTACCTCTAATCAATGGCAGAGTCGCTGACAGCATATACGCTAAAAGGGGTTATAGGAATTAAGAGCTATGGAGTCTCGGTTAGAGGTAGTGATTAGCGACTGCACCGGAGTAATAGAAACCAGCGCTACAGCCGTTAACAGTTCAGGGATCACCAAACGACACTGGCAGGGCAAAGACTGATGGCTACACCGGAATGAGTAGCACAATCGCTACAGGATAAGCAGTAACAGGTTTACTTTAGAGGGAAATAAAGTCCCACATAAAAAATATAGACCTATCGTCTGTTCCAGTGTGGTGGTATTCAATGCTACAAGCATTTAGGAGCACATGGGCACAGACACGCCAACAGTGCTAGGATGGGAGGCTACCATGAGTGTAGTTGGCTCAAAACACTCCGGTCTACAGTAAAGGGCATTTTTTGAAAAGTAGGGAAGAGCAGATGACCAGGTGTAGTCGTTCGCTAACTAATGGCATACACTCTAAGCAGGAAGATAATAAGCAAGTAGTAGGGGCTGAAATATAAATGTAAGCAATATTATTCTTATGTAGTTAACTGATTAAGCAAGCCAGAGAAGACAGGGGAAATTTTAGTAAACGGCAGCTTAAATCAAACAAGTGGTGGCGCTTTACAGGTTCATGGCTTAGCATTAAGGCATATAAAGAGCTGTAGAAAAGGCGGCAAAAGATTTGTTACCCAGAGTAATAAATAACAGAAAAACTATAAACGCTACTGTATAAGTACACAGACAAAGCACGTGACTAAAGCAAAACCAAAAAGAATGAAACTAATACAGCATTGCTTTAGGACACAGGTAAACATGTAAGAATAACACACTTACATTGAAAATCAGATTTAGACGCCAGTGATCGCTCAGCAGTCACGCACTGAGAGGGGGATTAAAGATGGCCGCTGTGGGGAATTAGTCCTCTATAATAGGTTTGGCCCTGATGTAGTAAGGCCAGAGGGGAGGAGCAAAATATATAAAATCAGGATGGAAACCGGAAGATCAGGTTAAGGAGGAGGCGCCAGATAGTAAAAGAGTACAAGGCTAGAGTAGGTGTGAGCAAAGAGGTAAAGGGGAGGAGGAGGGGAATACACAGGGAAAGGTCTGTAAAAGTTGTAAGATGTAAGGAGGTGGAGAAGACCTAGAGAGATTTAGGGAAGGGAGGTAGAGAATAATATTATATTATTATAATATATTCTCTATAATATCTATTATAATATATTCTCTATAATATAATAATAATATTATTATAATATATCTCTACAATATATTCCAAATTATAATAATAATTATATTGTATGTATATTTCTATTTATATTATGTATATATTTTCCATATATATATATATATATATATATATATATATATATATATATATATATATATATATATATATATATATACATACATCTCCATACATATATACATGTGTATATGTATAAATACAAAACCTGACTGATTCTACAGAATCTTTTCCCTGTTGTTGAATTACTCTACTGCATATGTTTGACAAAGCATCAGTAGTCCTTCCAACTCAAATGGTGTGGTGGTACATTGTTCTGACTATGGTATACAGGGCCCTGGGTTGGAGACTTGGCAGACCTGATTGTTTTGTTGCTAGGCAGAGCAGTGGCTGATGGAAACAGAGTGATTAAAGCAGTTTTAACCAGTTGTAAGTGGGTTTGCGTGGGTTTGCGTAATGCTAAGCGATGCTAGCACATGGTTAAACGTACAGATGCTTAATCTGTGTTGGCTTCACTTAACAACGCTTACCAGTGCGCAAATCTGCTTAGCTGAGCTACCTGCTGCTTAGCATTCGCATTTGAGCAATGCTTAAATCTGCTAACCATAGCTGAACATTGCTAACCATTGCTCACAGTTCATTCAATGCGCTTTCATTACAGTAGCAAGAGGTGTAACTATACTGTATGGGACACGTGTATACATGGGTGGTTTCACATAATATATGCACTCACACTTCCATTTTATACCAGCTACACTACCCTGGATGACAAAAATAACTTAACACATATTTTAATATTAAAATAGTACTTTTAGCACTGCTTTCTTATGTTAAATTGGATTGCCTGTTGTAGTACTCAAACCATCTATGCCTGCATGCAAAGCTGGGACTCTGACTACTACACTATCTTGGTTTGGGGTTTTGAGCTGTATATTTTTATTTATCTCCTTTTGGATATTAATATTGTATTATTATATTAAATGGAGAGTATTGAGTTTTTTGGTCATGTCATTGAGGACTGCTGTCATGATATAATGGCATACATTTCAGTCTCAGACTTGTATCCTTCAGAACATTCATGCTAATGCATAATCTGTTTTCTATCAACTTTCTGTCTGTCCTCTGTGCAGATGGGATGACACCATTGCTCAGGCTGTGGTTGACTACACTGCAGAATGGGTCTGAGAGCCCATGCCTGTGTTCATGTTGAATGCAGCCAGGAATGGTATCAGGCCTATGGAGACCTCTATGAGTTGCCTTTGAGAGGGCATTACAGACCTGCTTCCTGATCATGAGGGGAGAGGGACAGGTGCTGTACATGCACATGTGTACCTATGGGGGGACAGGGGGGTGATGTTTACACTTCATCTGTCTGCAGCCAGTTGCCTATATCTATGGCATATGTGTATGTGGTTTTATTGACCACCACTACCGAGCAGATATGTGTGTTGCCTCTGGAATTGCAGACCCATGCCTGGAAGGCCTGGCGATTGGCCTTGGTGAATGTATCCAGTTTGCACTCAAAGACAGCCTTAGAGTACATCACCTGTGTCCTTATTTTCTTGTGCAGAACAAGGTGACATGGCTGCCAATGAGGCACCTGTTCCTTCTTGGCCCATCCTGCGATTATTTCCACCTATGATGGTAGTTGTGTATTACTGCTGTCCAGGCATTCAGCCTACCTTGAGGGGGTTGATGTTGTCCTGTCAGGTATTGCTGAGGCCATACAGCTATGTAGATGCCCACATAATATTGTGGTGTGGGCCTTGACACTGCTGCAAATTCCAACATATGAGACGTCCTTCATGTGGGCCTTGCCCCTTTTCCTTGCCTATGCAGAGGACATTACAGAGGTGTGGGGGGCTACAGCTTCACAGACAGTAGTTGGTAATACCTCACAGGGCAGGACATCTGGAGACAGCCCAACAACATAGGGGACACAGCTCCAGAATTGGGTACAGATTGTATGTCATTAGTGCTGTTATATATATGGAGGGTTGCTAGACTGACAGTGTTCATCTGGACAATCATTTACTGAGTGACCTAATATCTGACAGTGATATGCCTCTGACATACCTCTCAACTGGCATGTTGTCCTCACAGTGGCCAGAGGTTTGCCTGTTATTTTTGCTCTGTTCCACAAACAAAGTCTGTTTTTGTGGGGTTGGTAAGATAATGTGAGGATTGTAGTCACTAACTGTTGACATCCATTGGTGTTCCAGATATCATATCCTTCAGGGATGTTATGTTACAACAACACATGTAACACCAGCTACTGTTTCATTTTGCAACACCATTATGTGTGATATGTCCCTCTTTTCAGCCCTCTGTCCCCCAAGTATGTCATGCATTGTCCAGATGTCCTGCACTATGAGGTGCAGAGGTATGGTATATCATTAATTACCGACTGCACTCCAGTTATCCCAGTGACCTAGCAGACTCCTGGCCATGGTATGTAGCAGTGGCCAGGATTACGGTTCCACACCCTGAAAACTCTGTGGAAATCTGTACATATGACAGTTATGTATGTCTGGCCATTGTGAACAGACTACCCAGATTGTGTAGCAGTGTTGTTTGTAGATGTTTGTTTGGCTGGGTAGGGAGAGTAGCAGATGTGAACACCATACATCCTTTACCTATCTGACTGTGCATGCTGCTACTGTTGCTGGCAGTCTATCAGGTCTGTATGCTTGTAGAGGCAGACTGTGAAATGTCCTGTAACACCTCAGGATTCCCAGTACACTGTGACTTTGGCCAATATATGTTGGTGTAGTCTGTGACTGGCAATCAGGATATGTTTGTTTAGACAGTCATTCTACTCTAGAGTTCATTTTGGGTAGTGGTATGTTGCTGTGACTGTGGTGCAAATGTTTTTGAGTGGATATTTTTCCACCACTATCTGCTTTTCACAACAGTTCCATCCCTGTAGTACATGCTGTATTTGAATATACATGGGTAATTGCCCAGAGCTGATGTGGGCGAGTGTCGTGTTGGTATTACTGTGCTTCATAAGGTGTTGGGTGACATGTTTGGCAGCTGTCAGGGGACTTTCATTCTGTTACATGACTTTGGTCATACCTCAACACTGTGCAGAGGCCTAGACACTGTCCAGATGCATGGCTCCTATGTTTGGTCTGTTCCCAGAAAGTTGTTGTCCCTTGGCTAATCAGTAGGATACTATGGGGAATGCAGTCAGTAAATGCTGACATCCATTGGTGTTACTGACTTAGTATCCCTTAGAAAAGATATTTGACAACAAACCCGGTAACACCAGCAACCGTCTAAATTTATAACTGCAATGTGTCCAATATACCCTTGTGTTTGGGCCTCTGTCCCTCAATTATATCAAGCTTAGTCCAGATGTCATGCACTAAGAGGTTCAGAGGTATGTAGTATCATTATTTATGACCTTCATTTCTGCTACCATCCCAGTGATGTCATAGATCCACAGACATGTAACAAGGAAGTGGCCATAGATATGAGTCCTGTGCCTATACTTTCTGTGGGAAACTGTACATTTGAGAAGTCTGTGTATGTCTGGCCATTGTTAACAGACTGTCACGATTGTGTAGCAGTGTAGTGTGTACATGTTATTTGGGCAGTGCAGAGAGTGGGGCACACATGAGTGTCATGGGCCCTTTCTATTTGACTGTGCATGCTGCTCAGGTTTCTGGTTCCCTATCGCCTGTATATGTTTGTACGGGCAAACCGAGACATGTTCCATAACACCTCAAGATTCCCACTACACTCTGACTTGGAGCAGTATATGTAGGGGTAATGTGTGAGTGGCAAATGGGATATTATTGCTGACGCAGTCATTACACTGTAGTGTTCAGTTCGCTTACTGGTATGTCACTGTGACTGTGGTGCAATTGGTTGTGGGTATGCACTTTCACACCAGTGTCTGTTTTTCACTAGTGTTACTTCCCTGTAGTGCCTGTTATATTTGCAAATGCATGTGTACAGCCCCAGAGCTGGATTTGGGTAGTGTTATGTCAGTCTGATTGTAGTTTGGACGTTGCTTGATCGCTGAGTGTAGTTTTCCTAATGTTGTGTTATGTCCACATATTCATAGGATTTCCAGTTGTCTGGCTGATATCTTTGGTCTGGTCCCCATAACTGTTGTGTATTCCTGACACATCAGTGGGATGATGTGGGGATTGAAATCACTAACTAATGAGAAGCAATTGAGTCCCAGACTTGTGATATTTCAGTCAATATATATTAGGATATACAGTGTTACTACATCAACTTTCTCAGCTTATCTACTCACATATTTTGGATATGTCCCTATTTTCATGCCTTTGTCCCCCCACTTTGTCAGGCTTGATTCAGATTCATTGCACTAAGGGGTTCTGAGCGTACCTCTCCACTGTCAGGATTTTCACAGAATGTCCAGATGTTTGACCCATACTTTTGCTCTGTTCCACAATTTATTTGTATTTGTCTGGTAAATCACTGTGATGATCCAAGGATTTATGTCAGTAAATAATGACATAACATTTCAGTTTCCATCCTCATATCCTTCAGTAATTGTCTGCTGAAATGCACCCTGTTGCTGTAGCAAATGTCTTCATTTCTAATAGCGATATTTGAAATATGTCCCTATATGTGGTCCATACCCCCCATTTTACAGCCTTTGTACAGGTTTTTGCACTAAGAAGTTGAGAGGGATGGTTCTGAGGTATGACTGCACTGCATGTTACATACATACATCATCATCTCCTTTTGGCTTATCCCGGTTAGGGTTTCAACAGTGGAACAATGGTCTGCAAAATGATTTGGCAGTGCAGTTTTACAGTGTCAAATTGCCAGCCTGGTACCCAACCTTCCACAGAAGGCACACACTTACTCCTAGGGCCAATTTAGAGTGTCCAATCCACCTACAGCATGTCTTTGGGAGGAAACCCATGTGACCACAGGGGAGATGCAGACTTGGCATAGAAGGCATCCCAGGCAAGAATCAAACCAGAGAGTTTTTTGATGTGAGTTAACAACGCTAACTGCTGCACCACCACAGCCACCCACGGCATGTTAGATATATATATATATATATATATATATATATATATATATATATATATATATATATATATATATATATATATATATGTATATATATATATATATATATATATATATATATATATATATATATATGTATAGATATATATATATATATATATATATATATATATATATATATATATATATATATATATGCATATATTCCTTCATTTATATATTTATATATGTATAGCTATATTATGTATCTACTTTTCATAGATATGTTTCAACAGGCACATATATATATATATATATATATATATATATATATATATATATATATATATATATATATATATAAAGTATATATATATATATATATATATATATATATGTGTGTGTGTGTGTGTGTGTGTGTGTGTGTGTGTGTGTGTGTGTGTGTGTGTGTGTGTGTGTGTGTGTGTGTGTGTGTGTGTGTGTGTGTGTGTGTGTGTGTGTGTGTGTGTGTATATATATATATATATATATATATATATATATATATATATATATGTTTGAAAAAGCAACCCTGACTTTTACAGCTCAGATGGTGTAGTGGTATAATGTACGGTGTCATGGGTTCAAGACTTGGGACTGATGTTTTTTTTCATTAATGTCAAATGACCAGAATGAATGATATGCTTGTTAAAGCATTATGCATTTTCACAGAACAAATGGTGTAGTGGTATGTTGCTGTGATTATAAAGTACAGCAGCCTGGGTTCGAGACTTGGCAGGGCTGACTATTTCATTGCTGGACAGAACAAGGTCTGATAGATACAGCGTGATTATCACAGTTGTAAGCAGGTTTGGCTGGGTCTGCATGACGCCAAGCTACAGTTAATCAGATTTAGCTTTACTTAGGGCTGGTTATTCCCACTTATGCCTGCGCTAATTTCTTTAAAAGAAAAAGGGGTGATAGGAAAGTGGTGAAAAAATGGGCACGCAGAGAGAAGTACTGTATGAAAAGTAGCTATGGATGTGCAGGACGGGTGTAGAAAAGGTCCATAGCTGTCCATTTCTTCTACAGCAACAGCTGTGAACTTCTACAGAATTTGGAGTTGAATTTGGACACTCAAACCCCTCAGAGACGGGTGAGGACAACAGTAATATGTTGTCAAACCAGTTGGACCAGATTACATGTGTGCAGTGGACACATGCAAAATGGACAGCTGCAGAATGTATGGGGTGTATTTTTTGGGGGTAACAGATGCCCCTTTTTTAAAGGTGAGAGTGGGATGTTGGGGAAGGATAGTAGGTATATTTGTGGAGTTAAGTTGGGTAAGAAGACAAGACAGACAATACAGCAGACAGGGGAGGTATATGACACATGTAAGGGGTAAACACCTTGGACGGGGAGGGTGGTTGGGAATCAGATGCCCATGATCCCCCAAATGGATACAATGGGACTGAGGTCCTCACCCATGGGCAGTCACCACTGCACCTTCATGGCCCCAAAGGTGGCTGTGCGGGGGGCTGGACAGGAGGGGCAGGCTGACCCTCAAGATGCACCAGGTGTCTCTCAGTCTGGTGCAGCTGTCCAACAGACTTCTTTTGGATGGCACTATGCACCAAACCCCAGACATGGCTACGGATGATGGTTTCCTGTCTGCGCCTGTTCCTGGGGGGAGGATGGGCCCCATCCCCTGAGGCAGTTCCATCCAAAGGTGGTGCAGGACCAGCGGATGAGGAGGTCTCGGGTTCAGTCCCAGACGTGCTGGAGCCCAGTGCCATGGCCAGATGAGGTGGGACAGGCGGATCCACCTGGATCTGCCTTCCCAGACCTGCTATGGTGTTGAGGTTTTACAAAATATGTTGGTTAGTCATGAGCAACACATTTTGAGATTAGTTATAACAGCATGCATGGGTGTTCCATTTGACCCCATAAAACAGATTTGAAACAGTTGCATAGCAAACAGAACACATGCATATATGGAGCCACAGTAGGCATTATAATGGCATGCAAATTACATTGATAATAACAGGCCTCCAATGATAGTATTTGAACAAGGAACATTAATAATAAAACAATTAAATATTTGTAGAACAATGGGACACATAAAACATAGCCATTGATTATGTGTGTGAAGTACTGGTGCAGATAGGGGGGGTTCATATTACGTTATCAAAAGATAATGTAATCGAATGATCAAAACTTTGAAATGGCAGCATTTCAAAGCTGGTATTGTGGGGGGCTGCACCCCCCCTGCTAAATATATATTCCAACTCCGTGATCTCACTACAGTAAGAAAAGGGCAAATATTCCAATCCTCACTGGACTGCGATCCCAAAATTTGATTTTCAAAATGCTGCCATTTCGAAGTTTTGATCATTCGATTATGTTATCTTTTGATAACATAATAGGAACCCTAGATAGGGTGGGGGAGAGGGAGAGATGTCAATTAACAACTGTATAGGCTTGAATTGTTCATAACTGTACTGATCATTACTCTACTCATTACTTTACACGTATGACCTCACTTTACATCTACCTATGGCCTGGAGTTGGGCAGTAGAATGTTTGTACACAGTGTATTACTAAAGCCTTCTTAAAGCTAATACATACATTTACTTACTTGGCAGACCTGTGGAGGAAATATCTGTTAACACTACCTGACTGCTTCTACACATATTCAAGGTTACATATGTGACACTGACAGGGGTGCCCTGCACTCATACTGTGTGTGTGTGTGTGTGTGTGTGTGTGTGTGTGTGTGTGTGTGTGTGTGTGTGTGTGTGTGTGTGTGTGTGTGTGTGTGTGGGTGTGTGTGTGTGTGCGTGTGTGTGTGTGGGCTACTGCCATACACTGCCTGGATTTCTACTGTCACCCTGGGTGACCCTGGGTATTGGTAGTGGCGACCACTAGCCATGACAGCATGACACTTGAGGGACGTTTATCAGAAGAAACCACCTGGTGTATGTACTTATCTTGCTGTCATTTGCATCCTTGAGGCTAGACAGTTGAAGTGTTGTACATACTGTATTAGTACAGCTTTCCTACAGTTAATAGAAACATTTCTTTACCTGACAGACCCATGGAAGTAATTTCTGTTAAACTAACTGACTGTTTCTGCACATATTCACATATTCAAGGTTACATATGTGACACTGACAGGGGTGCCCTGCATTCATGCTGTGTGTATGTGCTACTGCCATACTCCACCTGGATTTCTGTCTGTCACCCTGGGTATTGGCAGCAGTGACCACTAGCTGTGACAGCGTAACACTTGAGGGACATTTATCAGAAGAAACTGCTTGATGTATGCACTTATCTTGCTGTCATTTGCAGCCTTGGGGTTCAACAGTGGCAGTGTTGTACATAGTGTATTAGTACAGCCTTCTTACAGCTAATAGAAACATTTTCTTACCTGGCAGACCTGTGGAGGAAATTTCTGTTAACACTACCTGACTGTTTCTACACATAATCTCATATTCTTGGGTGAAATTATGCATACAACTTACTGCCACTCTCAGGATTCGAACCGTGCCTGCTTGTGCAAACAAGGTACAACAAGGTTATGTTTCATCACAATGAGCTATTGAGGAGCTGCGTTCTCTTGTTTGACTGTTTTCTGCCTAATACTCTCTTGGTTGGACAATCTGACCTTGTAATTCTGACATTCACGCATGGCAGATAGTTCTTGTACTGTGTATTAATATTTTGACATATTGCAATTTGGAAAGCAATAGTTAACACAAAGCACTGCTGTAGGAGATACAGTATAATAGTTTACACATTACTATTCAGGGATCAGATCTTGATGCATGGACATTTCATATAGTTGCTCTCCTGTTTTACAGCTCCACAGTCTTTGTCAGATGAGCCTCAATTAATTCATGCTGTCAGAGCCATAGTTACTGTGTAGAACCTGTACACATTTAGATTCATACCACCACATACCAAAGTAAATACAACAATCTGGGATTTTTAGTTTTATTAAAGGCTACTGTCACTTTTATTGATAGATATCCTTTACATCACTATTACTCTGCTAACATCTCATTTATTCATTACACATAGTACACATTTTAACCTACTAGCAGTTGACATTCTACTCCGTTCTATTTATTTGCTCTGAATACTGCAAGCTGGATTTGTACTCACCAGCCTCCCGGTGCCGCCTTAGCAACCTGCTGGCATAGGCATCTATGTTCACAGCCCTCTCATCTACAGCTGTACAGGAGATAAAGAAACATTTATGCATACCTATCGATCACATACACAGGCTGGACTTGGTAAACACTAACTGATACTGATACTTACACACTTCTGGGACATTCTGTGCCCATGTATCTTGGGCCCACTGGTCCATGAGCTCCCTCTTCCTATGCTTGAAGTCAATGAAATGGTGCTGGACCTGCTCACCAGTTCAAGGGATGCCAGTAGCACTGGTGAGATCACGTGCGGGATAGTCCCAGGCCTCTGATTTGTATTGGAAGCCCTGGTACTGGCCCCGCAGCAGTCTCTCCTCATGGTCTTTCACTAGGAGTCCAACCATGACCCTGGACTCCTGAATGTCCCAGCTCTGTGCCCAAAAGCATGATCCCTCAACTACGCCAGCCATAGTGCCCGCAAAAATGAGCTACAACTGGTTATGGCTTTATTCCTGCCTGTGAGGTTTAAATAGAGCCATGTTCCCATCCTTTGCCATCATTGGACCATGTTGAATATGCTGAGCTAAGCTAAGTGATGCACAAACCCACTTAGCTAAGGTTAGTATTGCTTAAAGGGTTAGATGTTGAGCACTGTTTACCAATGCGCAAACCTGCTTAGCTGGGCTACTTATTGCTTAGCATTTTCATTTAAGCAATGCTTACACCAGCTTAGCATAGCTGAGCACTACTTAGCATTGCTCAGATTTATTTTATAGACTATCAGGATTGTGGGATTGATTCATCATTACTGACATATTATAATTTTATGTTTACCTTCCATTACATCCCCCTATGTGCTTTCATTACATTATATTCTTGTGTGACTATACTGTATAGGGCACTTGTGTTTACATGGGGTTTCACACCTTTTCTAGACTGACACATCCCTTTTGGACCTGCTGCACTACCCTGGTTGACAAAAAACAGTTGCTACATAATTTAAGTTTACAATAATAATTTTAACACTACTTTCCCATAGAAAAATAAGCTGCCTGTCTTGGCACTCAAACCGTGAATGCTTGCATGTGAAGCCAGGACTTGAACCACTACAGTACCTCAGCTTGGAAATTTCACCTGTTTATTGGCATTTATCTCCTTTGGGATGTTTACGGTATGGTAAGCAGAGGACCATAATGTACACACCCGCTTAGCTATGCTTAAACATTCCTTAGCCTAGAAAAAAAAGTATATATTATTATTATATTATTATGTTATATAAGTGAGTCTTGTGGTGTTCTGGCAACTCATTGAGGGCTGCAATTGTGAAATAATGGCATTCATTTGGCTTTCAGGCTCCTGTCCTTCAGAGACTCCTGCTAATACATATCCTGTTTTCTATCTACTTTCTAAGTGTGTGAGGGCAATTTTTCAGATGTGTCCCTATTTTATTTTTTTTCCCCACCATTATTTGTGCCTTTGTTCACATGCACTGCTATTAGGGAATATTGTCATACATTTGCTTTCAGACTTCTATCGTTTGGTAATTCATGCTAATGCATGACCTGTTTTCTATCAACTTTCTATGTTTAGTGGGCAATATGTGTGTTGTGTCCCTTTTGAGAGATTTATCCCCCATTATTTGTGCATTTGCACACATTCCCTGCTTTAGCAGGTTGTGGAGGTGTTGTATGGCACTTTGGCAATGAGGGGGGTGTGTCACAGAATTTGTCATACACCCCCTGCATTGCTTTCTTGCTGTTGTGTTTATTTCAGTGTCCGAGGACACTGAAATGAACATTTATTTAATTTCAGTGTCTGCGGACCCTGAAATACTTGCATAATATTAAGAGTAAATCTCTAATATTATGCCAGATCAATTTAGAAAGTACCATATGGCACTTTCTGAGTATAGGGGGTGTATTCAATGTCCATGCACTACTTGGACATACCCCTTGCACTTGTTCACGGTTCATGTCTCTATAGGTAGAACAGCAGCGCGCCTTCATGAATATGCAAGGCACGCTGCTGTGCTATATGGAACCACTCCGTGCAAGAATAGTCCTATTATTCCACGGAGTTTATTGAATACAGGGGTGTGTTTAATGCATTTTTTTCAGAGTGAAGTATGATTGATAGGCTATTGAATAAGATCTAATTGTTTCAAAGTAATTTATTTTTAAGCAGTATAGCTTAATAACAACTAGATGAAAGTGTATGATTTTACTATTTAAGCAATAATTAGCTGTATGAACTATGTCCTTTTGTAACATGTGAAATGTAAGTTGGAATTATTGTGGAGCTTTTCTCCTCGGGCCTCCACTGAAAATGGACGCTTTTTGGTCCAGTGGACGTCCCTGGTCATCAAACATAAATAAATAAATAAATACATAAATAAATAAATAGCTATGAGCGAGCCATGTTTGCAATGAAGTGCATGAAAGTGGTAATTAAAATGATATTGGGTTTTACTTCTGGTGACTGCAAATGTGTTTTTTATTTGTACTTCAAGTTTTACTTCTGGTGACTGTAACTGTGTTTTTTATTTGAATTTCAATCTTGTGGACAGATTTTCTTGGTTATTGACTGCAAAGACTGGGTGGTGGCCATTACCTGACTGCAAAGATTGGGTTGTGACCACTTCCCTGACTGTGAAGATTGGGTGGGGCCCACATACCTGACTGTTAAAACTGGGTATTGACCACTTATAGCATTAACAAGAGTGCCCAAGCTAGGTATGGAGTTTGGGGTTGAGGTTAAAAAACAGTCAAGCTGGTGTCTCTTGAGAGGACTTGTTAAGCTAAGTAGGGGTAGTGATTAATTCAGTGAAACCATATAGGTTTATGACATTTGTAGGGCTAGAAGTGGAGATTGTTTTCCAGCCCATGTTTAGGTCACCTAGTATGTGGATTTTGTATGGTATATTATTGGAGACCCAGAAGAAGAAGCCTTCTGTTATAGTGATGTTATTCCCTGGGGGCACATATATACATATGATAGCTTTGGTTTTGTAGTAGTAAGCCTTGAGTACTGAGATGATAATTTCCACATTGTGAAATTGGGGGATATTATGGGGAAAAGGTGAGATGTTATATGTGTTATTATATATCACTGCTCTTTTGAAGGTTCTGTCTAGCCTATGTGTATTATAGCCTGGTGATATAATTTGGGTATCTTTTATTTCTCTTTTGAGCCAAGTCTCTTTATCCATTAGAATATCTGGATTGTAATGTTTTGCTCAGGCATGGATGTCAGCAGTTTTGTTCATGAAGCTTTTTAGGTTAATATCAAATAACTTAAGTTAGTGAGGTTTTTTGATCTGAGTAAATATAGTTAGGGGAGTATTTGAGAGGGATGAATTGAAGCTGTTTGCCATGTGAAGAAGACTTGGGTTAGGATGCATATTTCTGCTTAACTTTAGAGAGAGGGAGTTTGGCTTCAGCAGATGAATCCAACTGTATTTGATTTTTGGATTAATATTTAGCTTATGTACATTGCTCTTTGGTTACTTGTAAGAATTCCTGAAAGGTTGCATATAGATGGTGGAAAATAGCTGTAGTATTATGTGAAAATGATATGCTGAGTTGTTGGGATGCAGGACTTTGTAACAGAGTGGACTGTGACATGATGTGTGCTTGGATCCTAGTATTAGTAGGAGAGTTATAGTAAGTAGTGTGTGATTGTTGCTGATATACATAGTGGTGGCTAGAAGAACTGAGTTGTGTACTCATTCTTAATGTTACATTCCAGCTGAGGTTCATACCATATCCAATTTGCACATATGAAGTATTTAACTTTTCAGTTTGTAGATAATTTTTGTCCCCTTGGTCTCAGATTCATAGGCTCATAGTCTGCTATTAGGTGATAACCCTGTTAAGCCTTTTAAAGCCTAGCTATTACAACTCTTCTGGCACAGCCAACTTGTTCTTCCCCTTATCAATAAGGGAAAGGTGGATAGGCCTGGAGTAAATTCTTTGGGCTGGATTCATGAACACCTGCACTTAATCCTGATAAGCGCACACAACAGAGAGCTGTTTTGTGTTCATTAAGCAGCCATACACTTCATACCCACCCTCAAAACAAGGGTATGTTGCACAATAATCTAATGAAGGCACAAGTAGCCAAATTGCATGCTAATTAAGCAATCCAACATGGTGGAGCTATTTAGAAACATATAATGTCAGAGTGCTCCCTTTTGCCCGGAAATCCAAAACTCTTTGGAATGCAGCCACCAGCACACTTAAAATGCAAGGGGTTTCTGCTGCCATCATTAATCTGTATGAGAAACAGTTTTTAATTCAAGGTGCTGCTGCTGTCAAACCTCAGCTGAGAAGGAGAAGGGTGTTCACACCCTGTCTGACCTATTATGCACTGTTTGATATAGAAATTGTAGCGTGATACAGGGTCAACAGGGATACACTAGGAAATATGCAACAACTGCCACCCTCACCTGAGGCCACAGCCATCATGTAGAACCCATCAGAGTGGAAAAAAAAGGTATGCGTAGCATTATGTATACTAGTTACAGGTATTTTCCAGAGACCTACAGGGGATATATTAGGAATGTCACAGTCCTCAGCTTCTAGAATATTATTTCATTTTCTAAATGCAATGCTACAACATGCAAGGAATCATAGTTTCATAAGTTCATAGGAAGTTACTAGGCTAATGGCCCTAGAGCCCTTACAAGCATAGCCATATTTTTCCTGAGTTGCTCCAATTGTCAGTGGTTAGGTGAGTGAAGTTCACAGAGGTAAGGGTCTATGGTAGTTAATACCAACTTCCTCTGTCCAGGAGGGACATGAGCATCACCTCAGGAGTAAATTTGTGGTTACCCATCCATTGATCTAAGTTGTGCTTGTAGAGGGTCAGTGAGGGGCTCTGTTTCACGTGAACTGGAAGCTTGTTCCAGAGAAGTGGCAGTCTCTGGGAGCTGTATTTATCTCTCCAGCATGACCTGCTCATGTCAGAGGCACGGTTAAGTTCCCTGGAGTGAGTGACTCTCCTACAGTTTGATTTACAAATGTGTAGCATTTCCATCAGGGCCGGGTCAGAGACTGCCCTGTAAGCCAGGCACAGGTCACCCCTTGGCATCCTGTAGGAGACAGAATACAGTTATGGGGCTTTCAGTCTTTCTGCATAAGACTTGTTTTGTGTACCCTGCAATTTCTTGGTGAGAAACTGCTGTGGTCTCTCTAGTTGTTGCAGGTGTCTGGTCAGATACATGCAAAACAGAGCATTGTACTCGATTATTGGTCTGATGAGGGCCGAGTATAATGAATTATAACATCCTTAGATCCAGATACAATGCCTTTACTTATAAGATGTACCACATAGAAGGATTTCTTTACTACTGTGGATACATGGTGGTCAAAATTCAGATTGCTATCAACCTGAGTACCTGGGTATATGGGTCTGTATCAAAATTCCAAAGATATAAAACGCTGAACGTCAAAACATCGAACCCAAAACATCCAATGTTGAAAGTAGCGAAACCCCGGAACATCGAAATCTTACCTAGGGCAAGATTTCAGTGGGCCTTTCCATGGCTTCGCTATTTCCTCCACTATGTTGCGAGAGTTACGGACCTTAGGGTTAGGGTGTGGGTTAAGGTAAGTGGATAGTTAGTAATGTATGTGTGGTTTAGTGTGGAGGTGGGTTTTGTTAACTGTATGTGTGTAGTTTATTTATTTTGGTGTGCTTGTGTTGTGTGTATGTTTCTCGGAACAGCAAATTTTTTCCCTTGGGAAAAAATTTGCTATTCTGAGCGTTTGATGTTTTCAATATTCGAAATTCCAAGTTCGGACATATGGTGTTCGACATTTTGGAATTTTTAATATATGATATAGACCCGGGTATACACTGTGGGGGTTGCTGTCTATAATGTAATTAGCAGGGATGTTAGCTTTCCCAAGGAGAATAATATATATTTTTTTTGCATTTAGCTTTAATCTGTGACTTTGACATCAATCATTTTCTGCATTAACCCTCTATGCAGTATATTAATATCATTGGGGGACTCAGTGATTACTCCCAGCTTGCAATTGTCCATGAACCTGATCAGCCACAGGCCATCCAAGTTTGCCTAGAATTCTGAGAAATAAATTCCAAACAGTAAAGGGCCCAGCATAGCATACTCTAACAACCTGGGATGTTGTCTGGTCCCATTGATGCAATATTTTGGCTTTGGAGAGTGCCAAGATGACCTGCTGTCTTGAGATAATAGGCTGAGGAATGGTGGCAGGTATACTTTGGGGGATGACTGGAGGGGACAGGGGTTAATTTTGCTCCAAATCTGTCAGCTAGCAAGTTGGCAATTACCTTTGGATGAGTATGGGTCGTGCCACCCACAACCAGTTTCGTGCATAGCTGGGTATTCATTTTTAGATTTTGGATGTGGTTAGAGAATGCTTGTGATTACTCTTAGCTAGGTAGGCAATTTTTTTCTTTGTAATTAGCTTTGGAAGACTTGACAAGATCGCTAATCTGTTTCTTTAAGCTAGAGAGGGATTTATTCCTCTGCTGAGCCAGTTCCCTCTTGTTCTTGGACATTAGTTTCTTTCTGTTGTTGTATAGCCTGTTTGTACTAGGGTTCCACCAGGGTGGCTTGTTTTTTCAGCAAGACCTGCTTTTAATCTGGTCAGGTACAGCTGATTTTATATAACTGCTTAAGTGGTTATACAGGGCATTGCTGTATACCTCTGCATAGGAGTCCATGTTATGTGCATTTGAGAGGGCTTTGAAATTTCTTATGCCATCTCTTAGTAGGAGGTGATTTGTCTTTGAAAAATTCGTAAGAGTTCTGGAGCTTGATGGAGTGTCTGGTCTTATAACTACATCAAAAGAGACTGATTTATAGTCTGATCTTACCAGGGGGGATTTTACACTAGGAGGGCAGTGCTCTCCCATGCTATTGAGTACTATGTTCAGGACATTTGAGCCTTTTGTGGGTGTACTGATTAGCTGTTCCACAGCAGTTATATTGACAAAGTCCAAGAAACTCTGAGCCAGCATGTTTGTGGTCATGTATATTTACCAGTCGATGGTAGGATAATTAAAACCACCCACAAATAAGGTGTTGGGCTGTATGGCAGGTGGCTCCAGTAAGTCCAGGTATGCGGTATGCTTTTCCTGTTTTATGGAGGAGGACCTATAGGTAGCTATGATGTGGTAGGGAGATCTGCCTATAGTTATTTGGACATGGAATAGGTCAAGAGAGTCATACTGTTTGACAAGTCTCAAGGTGTACTTTTCCTTAATGAAGATGGATACACCTCCTTATTTGGTTCTTTCATGCTCAGTTTGTGCTCTGAATATATGGAAAGTATTGTAGTCCTGCATGGCTGGGGTGCTTTCTATGGCTTTCAACCATGTCTCGGTGACTGCACAGACTTCAGCATCTTTCAAAGTGAGAAGTGCTTCCAAGGGGTATAGTTTCTTGTTTAGACTCCTAGCATTAAGCAGCAGTACCTTGAGTATATCTATTGAGAATTTTGTTATGTTGGGAGGTTGGTTATTTTGACACTGCCTAAAAAACACACAATAGGGGTGACTAATGCATTTGCCAGTATCTGAAAGCCTACAGGAGACAGGCACAGACCATCTCTGGCAGAGCAGTGTTGCCTATTGATCATGTCTTCCCAGGCTGACAGATATTGGATCCCCTTGGACTAACACCAGAAACTAAGCCAATTGTTAAAGTCAATTATTTTTTGTTTGTATTGTATCATCTTCCATGGAGAAGGTAGAATGCTGCTTAAGACTAGGGTTATACCTGCCTGTGACACATAATCTGAGAGCTTAGTCATGTCTCTCTTCATATAGTCCAGTGAGGTACTTCGCAAGTCATTCATCCCAACATGGACTATGATGGAGTCATACCAGTACTTTTGGCTGAGTGACTTGAGTGCTTAAATGACTTGACGGATCCTAGCACCTGGCAGGCAGTTAACAGTAACCTGCTCCTTATCCAGCCTGGTGAAGGGAACATTCATGTATCTCACAATGGAGTCACCTATGACCAATGCATTAGGTTTTGTGGTATATTATGCCTTATGGGTGTTATGTGTTGTGGCTGATTTTTGCATTGTTATGTGTGTAAGTTGTTTCTGTTTGGGAGGCCTCTGATATTTTGGTAAGTTACTAGTGAGTACTTCTGTATATGTGAGTTTATGTGTCATATTCTTGTTTAATGTGGGAAGTGTGTGTGTGTGTGTGTGTGTGTGTGTGTGTGTGTGTGTGTGTGTGTGTGTGTGTGTGTGTGTGTGTGTGTGTGTGTGTGTGTGTGTGTGCATGTGTGTGCTGACAACCTGTTTAGCATTTAATTTTTCCTTATGTGAGTCTTGCTTCCAGTTTCATAGTATAACCACATCTCTCACATAAAGTATTTGTTTCAGGAGTAAGTGGTTGTCAGTATACATGAGACAATTACTACATTGCCTCCGGATGCCCATGTCTATTAGACTGGGCAGAGAGATGATGGGAAACTACTCATCCATGATAGCAGGGTCGTACTGTATGTTTTATTAGGGAAGGGAATGGGTTAATTTGAAAGGATTGTGCTGGTAGTACCAAGACTATAAAGAGGGACCTGTACTTTGTGTAGGCTAAGGTTGATCAATAAGGCAATGCTGCTCACTGCACAACTGAGTTGCTCCTGAAGCAGCAGAAAAGCTTGAAAGGGTTTCTCTGAAAGCTGTTTAGGGGAAAAACTGGACTTCTAGGCTTTTGCATCATCTATATAGGGCACTGCTAACTGCTGCTTAGCAAAGATCAGCATCTGCAAATGCAAGACTTAAATACGAGCAAAGAGAAACAAGTTTTAAACTACCTATCTATCAGGAAAGCACACAATAAGCCTTCTGTCAGCAATCCCCAACTCAAACAGGTTACATCAGCACACTTTTGCCTCAATGGTGCAGAAGAATGCCTTCTTAATGCAGAACAGCTGGTTTGGAGCCCAAGAATAAGAAGACCTCACAAACTGCCTACAGAAGCCCTACAACTAACAGATGCAATGTAATACAGTGAAATTAATTACTTAAAGAAGCAGCAGACTGCACATTTTTTAAACTGGTAAAGTACAGTCACAGTATATAAGTGTAAAAAAATACTTTGAGCTCTTCTGTGTGCTTCTCAGGTTAGATTTATTTATTTATTTATTTACAGTTATTTACCGGGGTACTGTCCAACTGGGCCAGGGGCATGTTTTCAGTGGAAACCCGAGGAAAAAAGCTCCAAGACAAGTGGTTGACAAAAAAATATAGCAATGAAAAAGATAAACAAATTTCATACATGAAAGAGGTAAGATACAATTTCAGGGTGCAGATACGTGAAGTAAAAATGTACAAGTAAAAGAGGTAAAATACAATATCTAACAATAGGTAGATGCTATGAAGAATATACAAGATAAAAGACTGTTTTCACATTCCTTTTTATATATTTTGTAATGGTTAAAAGGTAAGGAAGAACAGAATTGGAATATTACAAGTTAAAAGTTCTCAAAAGGTTGATATAATAGAGAGGAAAAGAGAAGTATATAGTTTGGGAAGTGGGAATTTTAGAGTAGAAGTTAGGCTGAAGGAGTTAGCCTGGGTGGGTGCAGGAGCATAGTCAGTGGTTCATAAGGTGTTCTTTTAAGAGCAGTTTAGAATTACAATTGTCAGGATTTTTAAGTATATCCAGGATATGGATATTTTATTAGCATAAAGACAGTCACCATAGTAGTTTTGGGATTTTTTTACTTTAAAGAGTAGTTTATCAGAAGATCTCAGATACCTGAGGTTATTGTTTGGTTCACCTAGGTTAAAGAGATCCAGGCAGTTGTCAGGTTTGTGGATGATATGTGCTATGGTGAGTTTGTTTAAAAATAATAGGTTGGGTAGTTCAAGACAGTTGAGCTGACAAAGTGCGGTACAGTGGTGTGATTTATGAGGCTGGTTTATGACAAACTTGACTATTTTGTTATAACAGCTCTCAAGGTTGTTTAGGTCAGTCATGTACAAGCTGGTGAAGATTTGTGAGCAGTAAAGAAGGGTGGAAAGTAGGTGGGATCTGGCAGTGTTAAGTCTGTCATAATTAGTAAAGGTTTGGCTCTAAAGAGTGAGTCGAGTTTGCTGTGAACTTTCTTGCTTGCTAGTGATATGTGTATGCCAAATTTTAGACAGTCATCTATTGTTATGCCTAAGTTTAGTTTGATTTACTGGTTCTATTTTTGTACCATTGGAGGAGTAGATAGTAAGAGAGGTT